>NC_135904.1:38264736-38501872 GCF_964194155.1 Cetorhinus maximus
GCGAACTGCAAGTGTCTGAACCTAGAGGCGGGAAACCCAGTGTGGTTCTCTGCTGGCTGTGTGAGCCGCAGACTTTGGGAGTTAAAAGTAAGTCCCTTGAAAACATCACCTGTGTAAAGGTCGACCCCATAACTTCTCAGAAATTCGACTTTTACACAATTATATACGGTTAGCAAGTCTGATGGTGACTATTAATCTCTGAACTGACCTTACTGTGAGCTTTACACTTCAAGCCAATCCTTGCCTTATCTCAACCAGTATTAACTCAGCCCATCTTTGGAGGGATTGAAGAAAGGTGTGATGGGTTCAGACTGTAGGGGGTTTTGTCAGTGTACGGCACACAGTGCTCAAATAGATATGGAGCAAAGCTCTCCTTAAGACACTGATACCACAATGGTGTCTCTGGCACACTCAAATTTGTAACAGAACAATAGTAAGTCGCATTAATGTCCAACTTGGGATCAAGTGAGTGTCAGGAAGGTGTAATCATTCTCATAATGTTATTGGAATTTATTGTAAAATAGCAGTACCCGTGTCTATATATGTGTGAGTATGTGAGACTTAATTGGATTAAAGGCAGCTGGTCTGAAGGCTTTGACATGGTGGAGATGAGCTAGGTTTGAAATGTTAAGTAGGTAAACAGGTGTCAAGGAAACATTTGCATTTTTCAATAAACCAGACTAGGTTGTTTTCAAAGGAGTGAGTGAAATGTGTCACCGGGCCAGGCGAAGTTCTGAAACAGTGTGTTCATTTTTCCCAAAGATTGCTGGCAAAACTTAGTACTATGAGAGATTTTTATTATCAGAAAGGTAAAGTCCAAAGACATAGTGAACCAATGGGAATTTGCATTCAAAGGGGGAAATATGTATAAAGGAGTGAAGGCTGTGTATAAGGGTAGGCATTTTAAGATCTAACAAGTGTGAAAAACCTTCAGCATCTCTGCCTCAAGCTGCTGCTTTCAAAGAACTAAAGTTACGAACGCTCACTTTGAATTTGACTGGTTCAGGGTATCATGTTTCTTTGCCTGGGTCTTTTAAAATCTATGTGTCTTACTGTTGCCTTAATGAAAGTGTAACTGGGAGTCAGGTTAAGTGGGGATTTAGAAGTTATTATAGTAATAATTTGTAGACGTATGTATGTGCTTAAAGATATTTTTTCTTGTTAATAAATGTTTAATCCATTGTTGTAAAAACCTATAAGATTTGGTAGTCTTATTACTATTCAAGGCACGCATCTCAAAATTTATACAAATTTCAAAACAAGTTGTGGCAGTTGTTTTAAGTTTCTCTTTGGGATTTGAAGAGCTCAGCATTTACCATCAGCTGTGCCAGAACAGTGAGCTAGACTGTACTCACCTGGTTGAATGTACAATGAGATAGCAAGGTGAAAGATGAGGAAATGAATGCATGAAGACCTACACAGTGGAGTAGCAATCCCGATTAGACCATGTTGAATACCCAGTCCCCGGTGGCTTTAGTTTGATTACTTGTGCTTAATAAATAGAACAAAAAGAGCTGGAGAATAAGGTAAAAAGTACAAACTCATCAGGTCATGTATTAAACTGCCTCTGTTGCATCCCTCCCTTACAGTGAGACATAGACCACTCCATCTCTCCCTTACAGTGAGATATCCTCCACTCCATCTCTCCCTTACAGTGATATCCTCCACTCCGTCTCTCGCTTACAGTGAGATATCTTCCACTCCGTCTCTCCCTTACAGTGGGACATAGACCACTCCTTCTCTCCCTTACAATGAGACATAGACCACTCCATCTCTCCCTTACAGTGAGACATAGACCACTCCATCTCTCCCTTACAGTGAGATATCCTCCACTCCATCTCTCGCTTACAATGAGATATCCTCCACTCTGTCTCTCGCTTACAGTGAGATATCCTCCACTCCGTCTCTCCCTTTCAATGAGACATAGACCACTCCATCTCTCCCTTACAATGAGACATAGACCACTCCTCTCCCATACAGTGAGATATCCTCCACTCCATCTCTCCCTTACAATGAGACATAGACCACTCCATCTCTCCCTTACAGTGAGATATCCTCCACTCCATCTCTCCCATACAGTGAGATATCCTGCACTCCGTCTCTCCCTTACAGTGAGATATCCTCCACTCCGTCTCTCCCTTACAGTGAGATATCCTCCACTCCGTCTCTCCCATACAGTGAGATATCCTCCACTCCGTCTCTCCCTTACAGTGAGATATCCTGCGCTCTGTCTCTCCCTTACAGTGAGATATCCTCCACTCCGTCTCTCCCATACAGTGAGATATCCTGCACTCCGTCTCTCCCTTACAGTGAGATATCCTCCACTCCGTCTCTCCCTTACAGTGAGATATCCTGCGCTCTGTCTCTCCCTTACAGTGAGATATCCTGCACTCCGTCTCTCCCTTACAGTGAGATATCCTCCACTCCATCTCTCCCTTACAGTGAGATATCCTCCACTCCGTCTCTCGCTTACAGTGAGATATCCTGCACTCCGTCTCTCCCTTACAGTGAGATATCCTGCACTCCTTCTCTCCCTTACAGTGAGATATCCTCCACTCCGTCTCTCGCTTACAGTGAGATATCCTGCACTCCGTCTCTCCCTTACAGTGAGATATCCTCCACTCCTTCTCTCCCATACAGTGAGACATAGACCACTCCGTCTCTCCCATACAGTGAGATATCCTCCACCCCGTCTCTCCCATACAGTGAGATATCCTCCACTCCTCCTCTCCCATACAGTGAGATAGCCTCTATTTAATCTCTCCCTTACAGTGTGATAACCTCTGTTGTATCTCTTCCTTACAGTGAGATATCCTGCAAGACACTTGATGGACTAGAAGGGCTTCGTAAACTGATCTTTCAAGTTGCTTGTAGCATGAAGGATACGGGGAATCTAACAGCTTCACAGAAACTGGTTGGGAGATTGGTGGGTGCTCTCCTGCTTACAGTGAAGTAGAAAGTAGACTAGCTGTTTTATTCTGAATATTCCCACTACAGGACCATCTCCTAGTTTTAAAATCTGTGTTCAGTGTCTTGATAAATGTTCCTATTTTCTGCCCACAATCTCTCCCATGTCGTTTTGCATATTAGTCAACGTGCAGCTAATAAAATCCTGACCCATTTGATGGGGCTTTTGATGGATAGAAGTACCTATGTTTACATCCACTTCACCGGTGTCCAGTGCTCACCCAAAAAGAACGAATGCCCCAAGCTCTGGATACGTTCATTTCTGAGCAATAACGAGGAATCACCAGCTGGTTGTCCCATCTTACATTGAAATGACCAGCAAGAATTGGAGCGTTTTGCTACTTCTGCACAGCAAAGTTTGGAGCTGATTTGTTTTGAGTCGATCTTTTCTAGAATCAGGAGAATTGCTACATCATGGGTGCAGTTTGAACAAATGCCATGTTCCCAATTTGCTCTGATTGCAATGAAGTTATGTTCCAGGGAGAGAGGCTGGATTGGTGAAGCATCACTGTGGGGATGTAGGATTTACTGCAGCCCAGTCCACATCTCCTGGCAATGTCTTCAGAACTGGCTGTTCCTCATTTGCTCAGAAATAAACTCCTGACATAAGTAATAATCTTTTAATCATTTGCTCTTTGTTTGGAGGAAGTTGTGAAATATTCTGCAGCTTGTGAAAGTGCAGGATGTCGTTACAGTGCAATCTTAGCTCAGATTTTTTTTTTAATCTTGAAAACAATAACAAATAACTGTTTAACCTTTGAGATATTACCGAGTCTACACTGAATTTTCCCCGGCTTCTGCATTGCTGATTTCTCCAGGAAATGGGCACTCTGTCCCTTTATGATCAGGAGTTTACCCCTGCTGCCCAATATCTGCGTGACTCGTTGCATGAACTCGGCGCTGTAATAACACACGTGCATTTCTCCAGCCATCCTAAAGACAGACGGATGGACACTCGGAGAGGGTGCAGCCAGGACTTACCAAAATGGGACCAGGGATGTGAGGTTTCAGTTATGTAGAGCAACTGGAAAAACTGGGATTGTTCTCCTTAGAGCAGAGTGAGTTAAGGGGAGATTTAAGTGTTCAAATTATGAAGGGTTTTGATGGAGTAGATAGGGAGAAACTGTTTCCTGTAGCAAGGCAGTTTGGCAACAAGAGGACACAGATTTAAAGTGATTTGCAAACGAGTCACACAGGTGATGAAGGGAAAATGAGATTATGCTAATATTGTATAAAACACCAGTTAGCCCACAGCTAGAACACAGCCTACAGTCTGGCTACTACATTACAGGAAGGTTGTTACCACCTTATAGAAGGTACGGTGGATATTTGCGAGCATATTGCCTGGAATGCCGAATATTATCTATGAGGAAGGATTGAATAAGCTGGGAGCTGAGTGAACAGAGGAGGCTGAAGGGAGATTTAGTTGAGGTGTAATTTTTTATGAGGAGCTGGGATAGAGTGGAAAGGAAGGCCCAGTTCCTGTTAGCAGAGTGGGAAATAATCAGGGGCATAAAGGATTAAAGGCAAGTTGAGGAGAACCTTTTTTCACCTAGAGGGAGAGATCCTGAAAGCTTGGCAGACGCAGAAACCCTCATCACTTCACAACACTCGAGTATGACCCCACGTGCAGTGTCATACAGGGCTATGGAGCTACAGCTGGAGGCTGGGATTAGACTGGATAACTTGTTTTTGAGCTGGTGTGGACGTGATGGGCCAAGTGGCCTCCTGTGCTTTTTATGTTTCTATAGAAAGGATCAGGAGACACTTACCGGACTATGGGAAACGGGCGAGGGATTGGGATTGAATAGCTGATACAGTAATGGTCCTGGTTAGTCTGACACTTTGATCAATTGATTATTCTTGTTGTGAGACTCCAGACAATGAGTGCCATGGGCTATTCACAAACTGCTCACCTATTGGAACATCACAAGTCAGCCTGAACCCACCTTCATCCTCCACCTCCACACATTTTCCATGTTGTCAGCAGCTGGAACTCTGGCCAAGTTTACTTTTCTCCTTTTTGCTCCTGGAGGTGATCTTTGTGTCCCCACAATCTGCAGTCTGCTTCGGATCAGTAAAGGTGCTGCCGACCAGGGAGTGAAGTTGGAGCTTTATTGATCTGTGGGGCTGGGACACTCCCTGTGTCAACCACAGCTGCTCAGGGCAGTGACTCACCACCACCCTTCTCAAGGACAATTCGGGATCTCACTCATCAAGTTAGTCCTGCACATAAATACACACAATTTACCCATGCCAGCGCTGCTAAGCAGGAAGCCGTTTAAAATTCAACAGAACATTGACGGTGGATTGAAACAAGTAAGAAAACATGAAATACAAAACCAAAAAGGGACAACCTAAATTTAAAAAGCCCAGAGGGAAGCTGAGCTGAAAGAAAACTGAAAAATTACTGATCAGGGAAAGGAAAATGACCGGAACATGGAGCAGGGAAAGAATCACTGAGAGAGAGGTGGAGAGTGAAAGGGACTGCAAATTCCAGACACTTTCCCCACTCTTGGAGCTCATTAGCGTGACATTAACATGGTTACTGAATGATTACAAATGTATTTTTTGCATATTTATAGCTATTTAGTGGATATCACTCTCACACCTGAGTTAGAAGATTGTGGGTTTAGGTCTCAATCCAGAGATTTAAGCACAAAGTCTGGGCTGACATTTCACTGCTGAGGGAGTGTTGCACAGTTTGGGTGAGATGTTAAACTGAGGCCCCATCTAACTTCACAGGCAGATGTAAAAGGGTCCAAGTTCAAAGAAAACCAGGTAATGTTGTCCTGGGTAACATTTCTCGCTCATTCAACATCACAAGCAGAAAATTTGGCCATTATCACATAACTGTTTGTGGGATCTTGCTATGTGCAAAATGGCTGCCATGTTCCTGACATTGCAACACTTCAAAAGTACTTCATTGTCTGTACTTTTAAGATGTCCTGAGGTCATGAAAGGTGCATAGAAATGCAAATTTTTCTTTTGTTTTAACTGGTAATATGGACCTTCCTTACAGATACCAAAAAGCTATTTCAATCTGTTAAATGCTGTTATGAAAGAGCAACAGAGGAGAAGCAATAGTAACGAGGTCCAATACTTAACTGACCAGCAACTGGAGGAGATTGTGCAGCAGATTCCCGATAATGATATCAAGGACATTGAAGATATACAGACCGGTAACTCATGTTGCTATTTTGAGTAAAAATGCAACATTTGCTTATTTGTACATTTCCCTACACATCCTGTTGTATTGTTAGATCAATACCTTTTCCAATATTTGCCAAATACAAACCGTTAAAGCCCAAACTGAACCAGTTGGCTTCTGATTGGAAATCGGTGTTGTGCATAATAAGATGATAATGGGCCAGCACATTAATTGAGCTAACGTGCTGCTGTGTTGTTTCTCTGTTTGTTTGGCAGCTCTTGCCTTCCTTATTGAGACAGGAGCACTGCTGCATTTCCCAGACACCAGTCATGGCCTGAGAAACCTCTACTTCCTGCATCCAGTGTGGTTATCGGAATGCTTGGAGAGAATTATCAATCTCAAAGCCTCCCGCTTTCGTGCCAACAATGGCATAATACAGGTGACGGAGCTGAGGGCACTGCTGGTTGGAACTGGCTTCACCGAGCAGACTGAGGAGCAATATTTCCAATTTTTAGCCAAGTTTGAGATTGCACTTCCAATCACCAACAACAGGTAAGTTGTTTTCTGATTTTAAAATGCTCATCCTTGTGTTCAAATTCCCTCATGACCTTATCCCTCTCTATTTCTGTCATCTCCAGCCCCACAATCCCATGAGATCTCTACATTCCTGCAATTCTGGCATCCCTGGTTTTACTCGTTCCACTGACTTCAGCTGCCAAGGCCCTAAGCTGAGGAATTCCCTTCTTAAATCCCTCTGCCTCTCTATCTCTGTCTCCTCCTTTAAAATACTTCTTAGCAACTCTTATCCAAGTAACAAATGACATCCTATGTGACAAGATAAATTTTCCCTCTTTATCCTTTTTGACCTGTGCACAGCCTTTGGCAGTGTTGATCACACCATCCTCCCCTCCTCTAATCTCTCTCCACTGTTGATCACACCATCCTCCCCTCCTCTAATCTCTCTCCACTGTTGATCACACCATCCTACCCTCCTCCAATCTCTCTCCACTGTTGATCACACCATCCTCCCCTCCTCCAATCTCTCTCCACTGTTGATCACACCATCCTCCCCTCCTCCAATCTCTCTCCACTGTTGATCACACCATCCTCCCCTCCTCCAATCTCTCTCCACTGTTGATCACACCATCCTCCCCTCCTCCAATCTCTCTCCACTGTTGCCCCAGTGGATGGAGCTGCACTTACCCGATTCCATTCTTACCTGTCTAATCGTATTCAGACTATTACTTGTGAAAGCTTCTCTATCCTGCTCCCGCATCATTACCTCAAGGATCTAAACTTGCCTCCCTCCTATTTCTCATCTTCATGCTGTCCCTTGGCGATATCATCCAAAGGCACAGTGTTAGTTTTCACATGTACGCTGACATCACCCAGCTCTACCTCACCACCACTTCCCTCGACTCCTCCACTGTTGCTAAATTATTAGACTGTTTATCTAACATCCAGTATTGGAGGGGCAGGAATTTCCTCCAATTAAGACTGAAGCCGTTGCTTTTGGTCCCCGCTCCAAACTTCATTCCCTAGTTACCGACTCCATCCCTCTCCCTGGCAACAGTCTGAGACTAAACCAGTCTGTTCACAGCCTTGGTGACAGATTTGACCCAGAGGTGAGCTTCTGACCTCATATTCATGCCACCCCCAAGACTGCCTATTTCCACCCTCCGTAACATTGACCAACAATGTGCAGGTCTCAGCTTACTTGCTGATGAAACACTCAATCATCCCTTTGTTCCCTCTAGACTCTCCTATTCCAACACACTCCTGGCTGCTCTTGTACATTCTACTCTCTGTAAGCTTGGGGTCATCCAAAACTCTGCTGCCCTTGTCTTGGCTCCAAGTGTCATTCACCTATCGCCCTGTGCTCACTGACCTACAGTTAAGCAACATCTTGGTTTCAAAATTCTCATCCTTGTTGTCAAATTGCCCTGTGGTTCCCCTCTCCCCTCCCTATCTCTGTAATCTCCTCCAACCCACATCCCTCTGAGATATCTGCACTCATCTAATTCTAGCCTTTTGAGCATCTATAATTTTAGTTGCTTCACCATTGGCCGTGCTTTCGGTTGCCTAGACCCCAAGCTCTAGAATTCCCTCCCTAAACTTCTCTTTAAGATACCCCTTTAAAACCTATCTCATTGACCAAGCTGTTGGTCATTTGCCCTAATACCTGCTTATGGTGCTCAGTGTCATACTTTCTTTATTAATGCTCCTGTAAAGCACGTAGGAGCCTTTTATTCTGTTAAAGGTGCTATATAAATACAAGTTGCTATTAATACCTACCTCCTTGACCAAGCTTTAGGTCACCCCTTCTAATATCTCCCCCTTTGGCCCAGTACCAGTCCTGTCTGATCTTGTTCCTGTGAAATGCTTTGAGACATTTTGCTCTGTTAAAATTGCTGCGTAAATGGAGATTGTTTTTTGTTTCCCGCTAGTCAATCTGCATTAAAATTTGGAATTTTTGAGCGGACTACTCTCATAACGTTGAGCAGAGAATAATAAAAGCAAAATACTGTGGATGCTGGAAATCTGAAATAAAAACAAAGTCCTGGAAAAACTCAGCTGTGAAGGAGAGTCATACGGACTCGAAACTTTAACTCGATTTCCCTCTCCGCAGACGCTGCCAGACCTGCTGAGCTTTTCCAGCATTTTCTGTTTTTACTTTAAATTTTCAAATTGCTGTTATGAAGCCTGGACTCACATTCTGTGGATTGTTGGTGCAGTAATGTAACTACTACATATCTAAGCGCTTCCTCCTTACTGTCTTTGACAGTTCTGAACAACCCCTTTGACTGCACTATCCTGGTCAATGCCCACTTGCCCTTTGTAAGGTTATCTGACAGGACCAGTATGATGTAAATGCAAATTGTCATCTCTTTTTGTAACTATCCCAAAGGAAAGGGGATTGAATTTGGATCAGTCATTTTTACAAGATGGAGAATGTGATGAATGTGATTGAAGGGAAAATGATTTTTGCTGATGGATTTGTTGTACTTTTCTTACCAGTTACCTCCTCCCACACCTGTTGCCACCAAAGCCAGGATTTGATTTTGGCAATCTGAGGGGCAAGAGCACCAACACCATCCAGAGACTTTTCAAAATGAACTTTGTGCCCGTTGGCTTCTGGCAGCGGTTTATTGCCCGCATTTTGATTAGCCTGGCAGAGATGGATGCCCAGGTATGACACACATTGGCAACTCACTTGTACAGACGGATTTTCCAGGGCTGATTGCTGGTCTCACTTTCTGCCAATAGGCAATTGGATTTTGTGCAGAAACTTCAGTGAAGTTCTCTTCCACAGGATTCCCCTCATTTATTTAGGTGAAAAAATTGTCCTGCCAAGTGTTGAAACTTGCCACTTTAACTGACTGTTAAACACTGGATTAGGTCTTACTGGGAAGGCTGTTAGAATCTGTTTACCATCACTGCAACCTCTGCCATGTTTAATATATAAAGAGAGGGCTTGAAAGCTGCCCAGATCCTCTGCTTCATTCTACAAAATGCCCTCCCCTCTGGGCTTCTCTACCCTCCTCATTTCTTCCCTCTCCCCACCTCCTTTCCTCCAACCCCCTCTTCCATCTCCCTCTCCCCTTTCTTTCACCTCTCCCCGCCCTCTTTCATCTCTCCCCGCCCTCTTTCATCTCTCCCCGCCCTCTTTCATCTCTCCCCACCCTCGTTCATCTCTCCTCCCCTCCTTCTGCACTCACTTTTCCCCCTGCTGTGAAGATAAGGAACGGGTGGGGATGGGGTGAGTGAGGGAGAGAGGAAGATGTAGGGAGGGGCGTGTGGAGAGAGGTTGGGGCAAGAGGTAGGAGTGGGAGGAAGGAAGAAGAGAAGGGAGAGGTCATTTCTAGCTGGCTGTAATCATCTGTGTCCTATATAATTGGATGGATAAACTCTCTGCCATGGAAATATTTATGTCACTGATGATTGAGCCAAGAAATCCCTACAGATCTGCCAACGCTGCCTGTCGTTTAGAAAACAGGAGGGATTTCCCTCCGCCAAAGGCAAAGTTGAAAAATATGTTCTTAGTCATGATGATTACCAACTAAAGTTAAAATCTAGGTATTAAATCACAAATGATATGGAAAGTTGAATCTTTTCCTCTGAAATAGGTTGTGACTTTTTTCTTTAAAAGTAGAAAGATACTGTTGACGCTAGAATTGTAAAATAAAAATAGAAAATGCAGAAAACTCAGCAGCTCAGGCAGCTCAGGTCAGGGAGAAGCATAGCTGGCATTTTAAAACTTAAAAGCTGTTCATCGTCAGCATCACCCAGAAGCAATGACAGGTCATCAACCTGAAACTTTGGCCCTGGTATCTCTGGGGTGGTGGGAGGTGAATCATAGGCTCAGGAGGAGGCCATTTGGTCCATCGAGTTGGTGCAGGCTCCCTGCAAAAGCAACTCTGCTAGTCCCACTCCACCCACCCTTTCCCTGCGGCTTTGCAATTCTTTTCTCTTCAGCTGTTTGTCCAATTCCTTTTTGAACTCCATGGTTTAATCTCTTCCTGCCACACTCTCAGGCTGTGCATTCCAGATCCTAACCATTCATTTTCCTAATGTCGCCTTGGCATTTTTGCCATTCACTTTAAATCGGCGCCCTCTGGTTCTCGAACCTTCTGCCAGTGGGAACGGGTTCTCTCTGCACGCTTTTGATACCTCTCCTCAACTTTCTCTACTCCCAAGAAAACAGTCCCAGCTTCTCCAGTCTATCCATGTTACTGAAGTCCCGGACCCCAGGATCATTCTTGTCAATATTTTCTCATCCTCTTTAAAACCTTCACATCCTTCCTAAAGTGAAATGCCCAGAATTGGACACAATAGTCCAGTGGAGGGTGAATCAGTGTTTAACTTTTATACGGGTTTAACATCATTTCCTTGTTTTTGCAACTGTGACTGGAGAAGGCCAAAGGCCTGGGGGAAAGGCTGGAGTGCAGGAGAACACTGTGGAGCTGGCAGCTCCTGCCCTGCTTCCGCTTTCAGCTTTCTCACTGCCAGCAAATTTGAAATTGCCTCTCACATGCGCTGTGGGAAGCCAGTTTAGAAAGGTTAATATCGCTCCCCATCTCTCAGCAGCAGCCGGACGCCCCGATATCCTCTGCTGCCTGTGAGCGGTGAGTTGGGGTCAAGTTCACTTGCCCCCTTCCGACCTTTGCTCACCCATCATGGGTGTTATTGCCAAGGCCTTTCTTTTCTCACTGACCTTTCCCTTTGCTTTCTTGACCAGCTCTTTGAGAATGAAAAGAATCCAAAGCGAGGCAGAGTGAATCGAACCTCGGTTTACAGCTTCACGAGGTCACATCGTCGCAATCGCTGCAGCACCTTCCGAGTTAGAAGAAACCAAACTATTTATTGGCAGGAAGGTTTGCAGGTGAACTACGATGGTGGGTTTCTAAGGTAAATCCCCTTTATTAGTTGCATCACAATTGAAGCTTCTGCTAGGCCAGGAACGCTGGAGACTTACTCTGGTGTTTGGAAATCGAAACAAGCCCTGACGCTGACTGCGTATAATCCTTGAAACTCAACAAGTCCTTTCCTTCCTGTAGTGTGGAGTCCTCTGAGGTGAACTGGAAGAGGAAGAAGAGCGCAGGAATAAAAATCAATTGCCAGTCTGAAACACGGGATTTCTCAGCCGTTGCGTTCATCACTGATCATGTCAATTCTCTGATCGATCAGTGGTTTCCAGGTAAGGCCCAGAAGGGGGTGTCAAGGTAAATGGTTCTGTGCCACAGGAACTGTCCCATGACTGCACTGTGACATGGCTCAGGGGGAAGCCTCTTGCCTCTGGGCCCTGAAGGTTGTGGGTTCAAGTCCCACACCAAAGAATTGAGCACATAATCCAGGATGACCCTCCGGTGTGGTACTGAAGGAGTACTGCACTGCCAGCTGAGCGATATGGTGTTAAACCAGATCACCTGACTCTCAGATGAACCTAAATGACCCCATGGTACTCTTGTGCAATGCACTCTACACAGAAGTGCAGTGAAGTTACCCCTGTGTCCTGACCAAAATTTACCCTGTCAACATTTTCACTAAGTAACTACAGGGTAGATTGTTACAAAAGATTAGGACTCATAGGCCTGGGAGTAATTTATTTGCATGGTTTGAGGTTTGGTTAAAAGGCAAAAGACAACAAGTAGGGAGAAATGGGTCATTTTTAAGGGTGCAGGGTGTAACTAGTGAGTACCACAAGGTTCAGTGCTTCAGTCTCAGCTATTTACAGCCGATATTAATGACTTAGATAAGAGAGCCAAGTGTAATGTATCCAAGTTTGCTGGCATTATAAAGCCAAGTTGAAAAGTAAACTGTGAAGAGGATGCAAAGGGATATATCCCCATTAAGTGACTGGACAAGAAGGTGACAGTTGGAGTATAATGTAGGGAGAGGTGAAATAATGCACTTAGGCAGGAAGAATAGAAAAGCCAAATAATTTTTAAAGTGTTGAACAGCTTTTAAGTGTTTTTATTCAGAGGGATTTGGTTGTCCTTGTACACATCACAAAAAGTTAACAAATGGTATGATCGACTTTATTGCAGGGGGGTTGGAGCACAAGGGCAATTACACTGGGCTTTGAGTCCACACCTGAAGTATAATGTACAGCTTTGGTCTCCTTGTCTAAGGAAAGAGATACCTTCCTTAGGTGGGGGTGCAGCAAAGGTTCACTAGATTGATTCATGGGGTGAGGGGGCTGGACTATTAGCAGAGATTAAGTAGAATGGGCCGATATTCTCTGGCATTTAGAAGAATGAGAGGTGGACTCATTGAGGTATAAAATCCTTAGAGGGCAGGGCAGGGCAGACACTGAGAGGTTGCTTCCCCTGTCTGGACCCTCTCGGGATGAAGGGTCAGCCATTTAGGACTGAGGTGAGGAGTAATTTCTCCCTCAGACAGTTTGAATCTTTGGAATTCTCGACCCCAGAGATTTATGGGTGCTCAGTTGTTGGGTATAATGAAGACCAAGATCAATAGATTCTTGGGAACTGAGGGAAGTGAGGGATATGGAGGTAAGGTAGGAAAATGGAGCTGGTGCAGTTCCATCTTATTGAATGGTATAAAAGGCTTGATGGGCTGAATGGCCAACTCTTGCTACAATTTCTTATATTCTTATCTAAACTAGATGATCAGGTCATTAACATATTGCTCTTTGGGAGCTTGTTGTGTACAAATTGGCTGCCCCACTTTCTGGATTACAACAGTGACTACAAGGCAGAAGCACTTTGGAACATCGTGAGGTTTTAACAGGTGCTATAGAAATGAAAGCCTTTCCTCTCACATTTCGAACGTGTGTAGATTTAACAGAAATAATTGGATTGTAAGATTTCTTGGCCCCAAACTTCCTTCCCCAAGCCAGTGCTGAGGTGCTGCAATCTGGGCCAATGTGGTAGTATTCGGGGCAGGACATTGATACACTGGTTCCCTTGTTCATTTTTACACCTTCTCAAAATCGCTATCAGAAGGTGAATAATTAGGCCATCCACACTGATTTGCTAGAAGAACCAACGTTATTTATTTTGATTACAGAGACAGGAATCCTGCTCAGTCCATTGACTGGAAACCAATGACTTTGTCTTGACAACTTGTGGATGCTGCAGGCTTGAAATGTTACTGCTGTCAGTCCTGGTCCAGCTGGAGTTTATTTGGGACTACTGGAACTATCTGACATTCCCTTTAGCTGCACCCCCGATATGGAGGAGCAGGCAGTCGCTGCAGCGATTGGTCAGAATTTTCAGCACCTATCACATGGTGGAATTTGATAGACCTTTGGTTCCATCTCGGATTCCAGTCCCCCTCCCCCATTGGAGGTCTAGGTCTCGTTCACACCATACTACCCTCTCTTCCTCCATACCGCCCACCCTCACCCTCCTGACCTTCCTCCATCCACCCTCTCTCCACCCAATCCCACCTTCCCCTCTACCTACCTCCACATTTCTCCCTCTGTCCCCCCCAAACTTAGATTCTCTGCATTAGGTTCAGCGTCCAATTTTCACACTGCTGTTCCTCTGAGAATGCGATGGATTATCATGTGCCCACATTTACACTGTAGTTGTCATGTTTGATTTCAATATTTAAATCTAAATACATTTTAAACAATCACCATGAGTTTATTCTGGTCCTTTGCTATTTTAAAGTGTTTTTCTGGCAGTGTTTTTTCTATGTTTTCTTGTCTCTTTCTGAATGTCTGTGCAGGAGTCTCTGGGTAACTGACAGAAACGTGCCTTTGTGTGACCAACAGCTCTTACAGCCACTGAAGCCGATGGATCTCCCTTGGTTGAACAATACGTTCCCTGTCCTCACTGCTCCCGCACAGCCACAGAGGAAACACTAGACCAGTCCCAGGCTCAGGGTATGCATTACTTCAGTATGGAGGACTGCTTACTAACTGCCATCGAACACACACACATCGAGTGTCCAAACCACCCAACAGACCCTGTACCACTGGAGGAGCTGGTTCCCGAACTTTTTATGACTGATTTCCCTACCCGGTAAGGACCGTGTGTTTATCTCGGAAAGGTAGAATGGGACTCCGAAATGTCAGTTCTGATGTTGGGTTTCACTGTTTAAAAGACAAAGCCATTTTGTTTCTTATTGTAACCTCAAGAAAGATTGATAAAAAAATAAAAAAACAGTTTGTGGGAGAGTGAGGGACAGCAGAAGAATGGATGAGAGGGAGGTTGGGGGGCAGCTCAGTGCTGGGCACTGAGGAGTGTTGATGCCGGGCACTGAGGGGTGTCGGGCACTGAGGCAGTGTTGGGTGTCGATGCCGGGCTATGGTGGGAAGATCAAGCAGTGAGGTGGAGGCGGTGCTCAGTGCTGGGTATGAGGGGGGGTGTGGGGGGGAGCAGTGCCAGGCACTGGGGGGCAGCTCAGTGCTGGGTTTGGGGGGGTGTGGGCACCGAGGGTGGGGATGCTCAGTGCCGGGCAGTGGGGGGTGTGGGCACCGAGGGTGGGGGCTCAGTGCCGGGCAGTGGGGGGTGTGGGCACCGAGGGTGGGGGTGCTCAGTGCCGGGCAGTGGGGGGGTGTGGGCACCGAGGGTGGGGGTGCTCAGTGCTGGGTATGGGGGGAGGTGTGGGGGGGGGCAGTGCCAGGCACTGGGGGTGCTCAGTGCTGGGTTTGGGGGGGTGTGGGCACCGAGGGTGGGGGTGCTCAGTGCTGGGTTTGGGGGGGTGTGGGCACTGAGGGTGGGGGTGCTCAGTGCCGGGCAGTGGGGGGTGTGGGCACCGAGGGTGGGGGTGCTCAGTGCTGGGTATGGGGGGAGGTGTGGGGGGGGGCAGTGCCAGGCACTGGGGGTGCTCAGTGCTGGGTTTGGGGGGGTGTGGGCACCGAGGGTGGGGGTGCTCAGTGCTGGGTTTGGGGGGGTGTGGGCACTGAGGGTGGGGGTGCTCAGTGCCGGGCAGTGGGGGGAATTGCGCAGTGAGAGGGGGACTCGGCGTTTTGCCAGTCGGGGTGGGGGTTTTGGTGCTGGGCATTGGATTGGGGAGGTGGGGTCAGTGCTGGGCAGTGTGGGAGGCAGGAGGGGGGTCAGTGTCAGGCAGTGAGGGGTGAGGGTGGGGCTCTGGTCAATGGGGCTGCCAGGCACTGAGGTCTGTACAGCTCTAACTCCTGTCAGTCGAGGCCATGGTGAGATTGTCAGCCTGGAGCACTGAGATCTCGGTGTGGCCGGGGTGAGGAGCCTGACCCTCTGGTCACTGACTCCACAAACTCGCCTCCTGGCCCTGGTTGCTCTGTTATTAACTCTCACTCGTTTTGATTTCAAACTGTTTATTTCCATGAGTTTGCTTCTATATATAGACACAGCTCCTTGTGCTTAGATGGGTCTTACCCATTCTGAACATAAATCTGACTCCCAACAGTTGACAACTCCAGTGGGAATACTGAGTAGATCAGGAAAAAAAGGAAAATCTGAGGAAAAGTTGCCACTTTGACCTCTATCCTGCAATTCTAATCGGAAAAGCAGCTGAGTTTGGTTTGGTTTTAATGCTGGTTTGACATGGTCCGGCTTTGATGGATTCTACCCATTCTAACTGTGATATATTCTGTTGTCACTACCCATGACCGATACGGTGTGGACACCATGAAGCAGCCTTGTATAAGTTACAAGTGAGTCTTTGAGCGGAATTTTTCACTAAGCGGGCGGGCGCCTCAGCAGCTTGTGGGTAAATTGATGGGCAATATTTTGCCCAGTGGGCAAGCACAGGATTAGGAGCCACGCTCTCCATTAATTAACAGGTTAGTTAAGGCCCTTGACAACCCAACTGATGGCGATTTAACATTGCCCGGGCGAGTTTTCACTCATCGCCCAGGCAAAACTGGCAGGCGGGCAGGGCATAATTTGCAAGACCTCATCCATGGGCAGGATAAGAAGGGTCAGCAGTGTTGTCAATATGAGTAGTGAGGAATCTTGGAGATAACTTGCTACTGGTGGCTTATTGAGACTTGACAGCTTCATCTCTGATCGGGGCTTCATTCTAAACATTTCCAGGCTTCATTTCTGAACTCATTGGCATCTTCCATGCTCCCTGAGGATTCAGACCATGTGGGCCTCAAAGGTAGTGATCTCAGGATTACTACCAGTGCCACGTGCTAGTCAGGGTAGAAATAGCAGGATATATCGGATAAATACGTGGTGAAGAGATGGTGTGAGGGGGAGGGTTTCAGATTCCTGGGACATTGGGACCGGTTCTGGGGGAGGTGGGACCAGTACAAACTGGACAGGTTACACCTGGGCAGGACCGGGACTGATGTCCTAGGGGGAATATTTGCTAGAGTGGTTGGGGAGGGTTTAAACTAAAATGGCAGGAGGATGGGAACCTATGCAAGGAGTCAGAGGAGGGGGAATCAAGGACAAGAACAAAAGACAGAAAGAGGAATAAGAAAAGTGATAGTCAGAGAAATCAAAGGCAAGAATCAAACAGGGCCTCAGTGAAAAATAGTGGGAACGGGAAAAGTAATGTTAAAAAGACAAGCCTTAAGGCTTTGTGTCTTAACGCAAGGAGTATTCGCAATAAAGTGGATGAATTAAGCACACAAATAGATGTAAACAGGTATGATATAGTCGGGATTACGGAGACATGGCTGCAGGGTGACCAGGGATGGGAACTGAACATCCAGGGGTATTCAGTATTTAGGAAGGACAGACAAAAAGGAAAATGCAGTGGAGTTGCATTGCTGGTTAAAGAGGAAATTAACGCAATAGTGAGGAAAGATATTAGCTCCGACGATGTGGAATCTGTATGGGTAGAGCTGAGAAACACTAAGGGGCAAAAAACGTTAGCGGGGGTTGTATATAGACCCCCAAACTGTAGTAGTTATGTTGGGAATGGCATTAAACAGGAAATTAGAGACACATGTAATAAAGGAACATCTGTAATTATGGGTGACTTTAATATGCATATAGATTGGGCAAATCAAATTAGTAACAATACCATAGAGGAGGAATTCCTGGAGTGTATACGGGATGTTTTTCTGGACCAATACACTGAGGAACCAACGAGAGAACAGGCCATCCTCGACTGGGTATTGTGTAATGAGAAAAGGAATAATTGGCAGTCTAGTTGTGCGAGGCCCCTTGGGGATGAGAGACCATAATATGATTGAATTCTTCATCAAGTTGGGGAGTGATGTAGTTGATTCTGAGACTAGGGTCCTGAATCTTAATAAAGGAAACTACGATGGTATGAGGCGCGAGTTGGCTATGATGGATTGGGAAACTTTACTTAAAGGGATGACGATGGATAGGCAATGGCAAACATTCAAAGGGTGCATGGGTGAACTGCAACAATTATTTATCCCTGTCTGGCGCAAAAGTAAAACAGGAAAGGTGGCCCAACCATGGCTTACAAGGGAAATTAGAGATAGTATTAGATGCAAGGAAGAGACATACAAATTGGCCAGAAAAAAACAACAGACCTGAGGATTGGGGGCAGTTTAGAATTCAGCAAAGGAGGACCAAGGGATTAATTAAGAAGGGGAAAATAGAGTATGAGAGTAAGCTTGCAGGGGACTTAAAAACTGACTGTAAAAGTTTCTGTAAGTATGTGAAGAGAAAAAAATTGGTGAAGACAAATGTAGGTCCCTTACAGTCGGAAACAGGGAATTTATAATGGGGGACAAAGAAATGGCTGACCAATAATCTGAATTGGCTGACCTAAATACATACTTTGGTTTTGGCAAAGGGGGACACAAATAACATACCAGAAATGTTGGGGAACACAGGGTTTAGTGAGAGGGAGGAACTGAAAGAAATCAGTATTAGTCAGGAAATGGTGTTGGGGAAATTGGTGGGATTGGAGGCCGATAAATCCCTAGGGCCTGATAATCTACATCCCAGAGTACTTAAGGAAGTGGCCCTAGAAATAGTGGATGCATTGGTGGTCATCTTCTGAGAGTCTATAGACTCTGGAACAGTTCCTACAGATTGGAGGGTAGCTAATGTAACCTCACTATTTAAAAAGGGAGGCAGAGAGAAAACAGGGAATTATAGACCAGTCAGCCTGACGTCGGTAGTGGGGACAATTCTAGAGTCCATTATAAAAGACTTAATAGCTGAGCACGTGGAAAACAGTGGCAGAATCAGATAGAGTCAGCATGGATTTATAAAAGGGAAATCATGCTTGACAAATCTACTGGAAATTTTTGAGAATGTAACTAGTAGAGTTGATGAGGGGGAACCAGTGGATGTGGTTTATTTGGACTTTCAGAAGGCTTTCGACAAAGTCCCACATAAGAGATTAGCGTATAAAATTAAAGCGCATGGGATTGGGGGTAGTGTGCTGAGATGGATAGAAAACTGGTTGGCAGACAGGAAACAAAGAGTAGGAATAAACGGGTCTTTTTCCAAATGGCAGGCAGTGACTAGTGGGGTACCGCAGGGATCGGTGCTGGGACCCCAGCTATTCACAATATATATTAATGATTTAGATGAGGGAATTAAATGTAATATCTCCAAATTTACAGATGACACAAAGCTGGGTGGGATGGTGAGCTGTGAGGAGGATGCAGAGAGGCTTCAGGGTGATTTGGACAAGCTGAATGAGTGGACAAATGCATGGCAGATGCAGTATAATGTGGATAAATGTGAGGTTATCCACTTTGGTAGCAAAAACAGGAAGGCAGATTATTATCTGAATGGCTATAAATTGAGAGAGGGGAATGTGCAACGAGACCTGGGTGTCCTTGTACACCAGTCGCTGAAGGTAAGCATGCAGGAGCAGCAGGTGGTAAAGAAGGCAAATGGTATGTTGGCCTTCATAGCCAAAGGATTCGAGTACAGGAACAGGGATGTCTTGCTGCAATTGTACAGGGCCTTTGTGAGACCACACCTGGAATATTGTGTGCAGTTTTGGTCTCCTTATCTGAGGAAGGATGTTCTTGCTATAGAGGGAGTGCAGCAAAGGTTTACCCAACTGATTCCTGGGATGGTGGGACTGAAATATGAGGAGAGATTGAGTCGGCTAGGATTATATTTGCTGGAGTTCAGAAGAATGAGGGGGGATCTCATAGAAACCTATAAAATTCTAACAGGACTAGACAGGGTAGATGCAGGAAGGATGTTCCCGATGGTGGAGGAGTCCAGAACCAGGGGTCACAGTCTGAGGATATGGGGTAGACCATTTAGGACTGAGTTGAGGAGAAATTTCTTCACCCAGAGAGAGGTGAGCCCGTGGAATTTGTTACTACAGAAAGTAGTTGAGGTTTCCAAAACATTGTATGCTGTCAAGAAGGAGTTAGATATAGCTCTTGGGGTGAAAGGGGTCAAAGGATATGGGGAGAAAGCGGGAGCAGGCTATTGAGTTGGATGATCAGCCATGATCATAATGAATGGCGGAGCAGGCTCGAAGGGCCGAATGGCCTACTCCTGCTCCTAGTTTCTATGTTTCTATGACCCTACCAGGTATCAGAGAGCCTTCCCTTACCCTGGGAATGGGGATTGTGGTCCCCACTGGAGGCACCTCCTCTTAGGAGAAAGAGGGGGCCAGAAGGTGGAGGAGGGCAGGAGTCCCAGTGCAGCCTCCAGGGGAGGGACCTGTGGGAGGAGAGTCAGAGGTACAAGGGGTGCAGAGCCAGCAGGTAGTCCAAGGCAGAAAGGGCTGCAGAAGACACCATTATCCTGCTGCCAGGGTTTACAGGTGGTGATGCAGCTACCTCAATATGTCCGAGGTGCATTGCTGAAGGAGGCTCTGTCTCTCAAGGGAGACAGTGACCTCCATTTGTCAGATGATTGGGCCTGAGCTCAGCTCCGACTGTGTGGGTGGACACCCCAAGCCAGTGGCTCTGAAGGTCACAGTGGCCCTCAACTTCTATGCATCCGGCTTTTCCAGGGCTCAGTGGGGGATCTGTGTGGAGTCTCCCAATCAGCTGTCCACACTTGTGCCAAGCTGGTGACAGAAGCTCTGTTCAGGTGGATATTCACTTTCCTTCATTTCCGTAAGGACGAGGCCAGTCAGGCAGAGTGAGCCAGAGGCTTCGTGGCCATTGCTGGCTTCCCCTGTATCCAGGGTGCTATAGACTGTACACATGTGGCCATCAAGGCACCAGCAGGTGAGCCCGGTGCCTTCGTCAACAGGAAGGGCTTCCACTCCATGAACGTGCAGATAGTGTGTGATCACAGGATGCAGATTCTACAAGTCTGTGCAAGGTACCCAGGCAGCTCACATGACACATACATCCTGAGACTTTCCCAGGTGCTGAGGCTATTCAGTGCTCCAGCCCAACTAGATGGATGGCTGCTGGTGGACAAGGGTTATCACTTGAAGTGGTGGCTTATGATGCCTCTCCACCACCCCAGAACAGAGGCAGAGCAGTGATACAACAAGAGCCACACCTCCACAAGGGCTGTGATGGAGAGAACCATAGGTTTTCTCAGGATGCACTCCCGATGCCTGGACCATCCAGGGGGTCACTACAATACCCCCCAAAGTGGGTGTCACTGATAGTGGTTGCAGGCTGCACTCTCCACAATCTGGCACTGGCAAGGGGGGACCCACTGGAGGAAGAGGATCTTGACGCAGCTCCACGGGCCACAGAGGATGAATCCAGTAGTGAGTCCGAAGAGGAGCACGGTGAGGGGGATGCTGAGGTCATGGAGCCAGACCTCTCTAACCTTCCAGGAGGCCGGGACACCAGAGACACCCTGATCCAATGCTCCTTCAGCTTGGCTGTCAAATAAGAATTACCACCTCATGCCAGGGCTGCCACCTCATCGTGGATCGTAAAAATGCCCCTTTCCTTGGCCCCCAGGATACACTCAGTGCCTGTGCAATAAAGGTTCGAGCCGCCCACGTCCAGCATTATATACCGGGGTACCCTGCACCTACAGAACAAATAAAACATACTCAGGCCAATAACACAAAAGCAAATGTAATTTTATCTTGGAATTCACAGCCTTGAACAGAAAAAAAACCAGTGTTGGTAATCACACCATTAAAAAAAGAAAAACAACATGGAGGAACAAAAGATCACTCGGGACCAGTCCCTCTTGTGCTTAAGGTGTTTTAAACTTACGTCTCCGAGGGCTACGTCTTGGTGCTCCCCCCTCGCTGGCACCGGCATTGGAGACAGCCGGCTGACTCTGCTGTCCTGTTGGCCTTGATAACCTTGCCGGTTGTCATCTAACCAGTGGAGCCTGTGTTGGCCCCGCCAGGGAGGGAGCGGCCAGTGTCAGGGCTGGCATCTCCCCAGTCACTGCAGCCTCATTAGATGCCACAGTCACTGGCAGAGGGGCAGAGGAGCTGTTGCCATCATCCAGAGCGCCCTGAGAGGAGCCCGCAGAGTCAACAAACTGCTCGTGTGCCAACGTGAGGTCACCGTTGATGGATGGACACCGAGCTGGAATACTGGGTGCCCCACCCATCTCATGCACGGACACTGACCAGCGGAGCCATTGCCTGTGTGGGGACTGGCAGGTCTGAGCACAACCCCAGGAACCTATCATTCTGTTCCTGGAGTCGCCTCTCTCTCAATGGGGGAGGAATTGCGCTCGGCCATGAGGGTCATTGCATTGCTCACGTTCCGCGGGGACTCCGGCACAGCAGAGACCCTGGCACAGCAGAGACCATGGCACAGCAGAGACCATGGCACAGCGGAGACCCTGGCACAACAGAGACCCTGGCACAACAGAGACCCTGGCACAACAGAGACCATGGCACAGCAGAGACCCTGGCACAACAGAGACCATGGCACACAGACCCTCTTGGATCTCACCAGATCCTCCTGCACATCCCACTGGATGTCCAGCATCTGCTACCTGATGTACGACCATCATCAGCCTTCAAAACTGAGCATCGGCCTGGTCTCCAGCAGTCCCCCAACTGCCAGCTGCCCTGGGCACTCTCTGCCTCCGCCTTCACCTCAAGCGAGTGTGAAGTGCCCGCACCAATGTGCACTGAGATACTAGCCACTGAACCAATGCCCACCAAGTGCTGGTACCTGCTTCAGAGAGCGGGTGCTTGGGGAGCATGGTGGTCCTCTGGTGTTGGGGTGACCCTTCATGGTCCAGAGGGTGAACCTAAAAGGGAGAAGGAGGACATGTCATTAGTTAAAGCCATCACACTGTCACTGTGCATGCCAGGCATCCTGGTGAGACAATGGAGATCTGCATCATGGTGCCCTCGTCTTCCAATGATCAATGGGGGCTCCAGGTTTGAGGCTCCCATGAATGAAGAGACTGCACCAGAATGGTTGCACAAGCAGAAATTCTCACCTCAGTGCACTGCACTCTTACCTTCGTCTGACACCCCAGCCTCACCACGGCCGCTTAACCGAGGTCCATGGCTCCTCTCGAGCTCCAAGGTCTCCTGCTCATACCGGGAGAGGACGAGGAGGTGTGGGGGTCCTCCACCAGTCCATGACCTCTCAATATTGTTATAGGATGTCGTCTCCTGAAAGGACAGAGGAGCATTGATGAGTCCACTCTGTACCTGCAGCGCCATTGCAGCCTGGCCAACCCCAGCTGAGGAGCACCTTGCAGGGCACATTCAAGTCGTAGCCCTTGAGCTGCAAGGCACTCAGCCCAAGCAGCCAGGGCTCACCCCCTTGGCCAGCTCTGGCGTATTGGCAGTTGGCACTCAGACTCTAATACCCTGGGGCTCCATGGGGTGGGGGAGGGGGCCAGCCCAAAACAATTTACCACACTGACCCACGCCCACACGGTACTCATTCTCCCTGAGGGCAGCAGGTCACTGAAGCGCTTCCAGCACTGGACCCATGTGCGCCGCACCACGTCACGGCTGCTCACCCGGGCTGCCACCTCCTCCCATGCCCTCTCTGTGAGGTGTGGTGGCCTCCTCCTCCCATCTCTGGGGACAAGGGTGTCCCTTCTGGCAGCCACCTCCCCCAAGAGGGTGGCAAGGCACTCATTAGAAAAACGGGGGGCCAAGTGCCCCCTGGACCTGCCCTCCCACTCGTTGTTTGCTGACACTGGGCTCCATCCTTGTAACAGCGGACTGACGTCCATCGCTGGCAGCGTTTCTGAGGCTGCCTGGGCCATTTTTAAACAGGCCTCCCGGTCACCATTGGACCTGGCAGCCAGGTTCCCGCCCCCACTCGGCCTGTCCCAGCCAATGACAAGCCCTGTTTCACACTGGGCGGGCCTTAATTGGCGGGACCCAATCACAGGCAGCGGTTGGATTTCTAACCACCCCTGCCAAGCCTTCCTGATGAGGGCAAGATACTGAACTATGTCCATATTTACAGTAGGTATGGAGAGGACTCCATACTAGGATCTTACACGTTGCTACTCATCTCCAGGCTAGCCCTAACTCTAGGTCATGTGCCTTCTTACCCCACCACGCGGGCTGTCTCGTTTTAACCCTTTAGATACCAGATCCTTCTACTACAAGTTTCTATATTTACTTCAGCACTGATTGAAATTGGGTGGGTGCAGGGTGTCAAAGACCCACCTGCCATCAGAAACTCGGGCAGCCAGCATTTGTCTGCCACCCAACATATACCCCTGGATAATTCGGCCACAGGAATTGAAAGGAAATGATTCTTTGTGGGGTTCCTGCCCACTCACCTAATTGGGAGCCTACCCACCTCAATGACACGCAGCCCCTGTGAACGTTGCTGTCTCTCGCCGCATTATGTCAAGTGAATACTCCTGGTCCTTCCTCTAGGGTCACCTCCCTCTCCCATCCCCGTCCCCATCCCACCATATCTCCATACAAACATACCAATTAGGACCAGGAGAAGGCCACTTAGCCCCTTGAGCCTGCTTCGCCATTCAATAAGATCATGGCTGATCTGAATGTAACCCCAACACCACATTCCTGCCTATCCCAATAACCTTTTACCCCATGCTAAAGACTCTGCTTCCACTGCCTTTTGAGGAAGAGAGTTCCAAAGACTCACGATCCTCAGAGAGAAAAAATTCTCCTCATCTCTGTTTTAAATAAGTGACCTCTTATTTTTAAACAGTGACCCCTAGTTCTAGATTCTCCCACAAGAGGAAACATCCTCTCCACATCCACCCTGTCAAGACCCCTCAGCATCTTGCGCTTCAGTTAAGTCACTTCTTACTCTTCTAAACTCCAGGGGATACAAGCCTAACCTGTCCAAACTTTCCTCACAAGACAACCCACCCATTCCAGGTATTAGTCCAGTAAATCTTCCCTGAACTGCTTCCAATGCATTTACATCCTTCCATGAATAAGGAGACCAATACTGTACACAGTACTCCAGGTGTGGTCGTGCCAATTCCCTTTTGAACTGAAGCAAATCCTTTCTACTTTTGTATTAAATTCCTCTCGCAATAGACCATAACATTCTATTAGCTTTCCTAATTATTGCTGTAACTGCATACTAATCTTGTGTGATTCATGCACTAGGACACTCAGATCCCTCTGCACCTCAGAGCTGTACAATCTCTCACCATTTAGATAATATGCTTCTTTTCTATTCCTACTGCCAAAATGGACAATTTCACATTTTCCAACACAGAGTCCATTTGCCAGATCTTTGCCCACTCACTTAACCTATCTATATCCCTTTGCAGACTCCTTATGTCCTCTTCACAACTTACTTTCCAGCCATCTTTGTGTCATCAGCAAATTTAGCCACCATACCTTCGGTCCCTTCATCCAAGTCATTTATATTAATTGTAAAAAGTTGTGGCCCCAGCACTGAATACCTGTGTCGTAGCACTCGTTACATCCTACCAACCAGAAAAAGACTTATTTATGCCTACTCTCTGTTTCCTGCCCTGTTATAACATCTTTAATAATAGCTTCTCACATTTTCCCTATGACAGATGTTAGGCTAACCGGCCTGTAAGTTTCCTGCTTTCTGTCTCCCTTTTTGAACAAAGGAGTTACATTCACGAGAGAGTTTGTTAGCAAATTTTGGAAAATGAAACCCAACACATCAACTGTCTCACTAGCCGTATCTTTTTAGATCCTAGGGTAAAGTCCATCAGGACCAGGGGACTTGTCAACCTGCTCCAACAGTTTGCCCAATACCATTTCCCCGGTGATTGTAATTTTCCTGAGTTCCTCCCTCCCTCCCATTTCCCAATTTACAGCTATTTCCGGGATGTTAATTGTGTCCTGTATAGTGAAGGCCGATGCAAAATACCTGTTCAATTCATCAGCCGTCTCCTTATTTTCCATTACTAATTCCCCAGACTCACTTTCTATAGGACCAATTCTTGCTTTGCTAACTCTTCCTTTTTAAATATCTATAGAAACTCTTACTATCTGTCTTTACATTTCTAGCTAGTTTTCTCTCATACTCTAATTGTTCCCTCCTTATTAATCTTTTAGTCATTCTTTGATCTTTTTTATATTCTGTGCAATCTTCTGACTTGCCCAGCCACCTTTGTGCAATTTTATGCTTTTTCTTTAAGTTTGATACTATCTTTAACTTTTTTAGTTAACTGCAGATGGGGGGGTCTGCCCCTTGGAAATTTGTTTCTCGTTGGAATGTATCTATTCTGTGTATTGGGAAATATCCCTTTAAATGGCTACCGCTGCATCTCTATTGACCATGCTGGGACCAGTGTTCCTGCAAGTGGCATAACTAGGGAAGTCGAGAGGGCTTTAAACTAAATAGTGGAGGCAATGGATCAAATTTGGTAAGATGCAGTAAATCAAAGAGTAGAGATAAGGCAAGAGAGAGAGATTTTAATATGGGAAATGATAAACAGACCATGACAGGAAGGGTAGAGAGTACAGGGAGTACAAATCTGAGAGTAAATCAGCAGATAAGGCTAGAGCTTACAAAAATATTAACGGAAAGAACTAAAAGCTCCATATCCAAATGCATGTAGCATTCGAAAAAAAAACAGATGAGCTGATAGCACAGTAGAAATAAATAAATACAACCTGATAGTCATTACAGAGATATGGCTGCAGGATGACATAGATTGGGACCTGAATATTGAAGGGTACATGACATTTAGGAAGGACAGGAAGCTGGGGAAAGGTGGAGGGGTTGCTCTGTTAATTAATGATGGTATTTGCACATTCGAGAGGGATGTCCCAAGTTCAGGAAAGCAGGATGTGGAAGCAGTTTGGGTAGAGGTGAGAAATGATAAAGGCAAGAAGTCTAAGAACCTAATTTGCCTGTTCACTTTAGCTAACTCTGCTTCCATGCCCTCATAATTGCCCTTATTTAGATTTAAAATACTAGTCTTGGACCCACTTTTCTCTCCCTCAAATGGAATGTAAAATTCAATCAGTGCCTTCACTGTGAGGCCATCAATTAATCCTATCTCATTGCTCAATACCAGGTCTAGTATAGCCTGCTCTCTGGTTGGTGCCAGAATGTGCTGTTCTAAGAAACTATTGGGCTGCTGGGGACCAGGGTGATGCTCAGTCGAAGGCAGATGAAGAGCCCCTGGAGCTGTCCATTAGGCAGCAGATGCTGGATGTCCAGCGAGATGTGCAGGAGGATCTGGCGGAGATCCATGAGGGTATGTGTGCCATGGTCTCTGTTGTGGAGGAGTCTATGTGGAGCATGAGCACTGTGTTGACCCTCATGGCCGAGCACACTGCCTCCTCCATTGAGTGGCGGCTCTCATGGAGAGGCAGCTCCAGGGCCAGACTCAGGGGTTCCTGGGGTTGTGCTCGGACCAGCAATCCCTCACACAGGCACTGAGCTCAGGTGGTCAGTGTCAGTGTGGGAGATGGACAAAGCACCCAGTGTCCCAGCTAGGTGCCCATCCATCAATAGCAAGCAGGGAGGTCTAGAGCGACCTCATATTGGGTCATGAGCTGATTGTCGTCTCTGGGGGCTCCTCTCAGGGCGCTCTGGATGGTGGCAGCAGCTCCTCCGCCAGTGACTGTGGCATCTGATGAGGCTGTGATGACTAGGGAGATGCCAGCAGTGGCACTGGCCGTTCCCTCCCAGGCTCCACTGGCCAGAGGACAGCTGCCAAGGTCATAAAGGCCAACAAGACAGCAGAGTCAGCAGGCTGTCTCCAATGCTGGTGCCAGCGAGGAGGGGGCACCAAGACGTAGCACTTGCAAACGGAAGTTAAAAGCACCATGAGCCCAATAGGGACAGTTCACGGATGATCTTCTGTTGTGTAACCAGAGCCAGAAGCAGCAACAAAGTGGTGACTGGCAGTATCACCAAGAGAGGAGCAGATTGTAAAGGGGAAAGTGAAACTTGGGGACTTTTACCAAGGATAATAGTGAAAAACTGTTTTATTAATGAACAAATGGGGAGGCAGAGATGGAGACCAAGGATACTCATTGGAAGCACCAAGGTGGAGGGAAGGTTCTTGAATGGAGTGCTATTAGACCATGATTGCTTCACCATACCAGTGACTCAGAGATTAGAACAACATTCAAAAGGGAATGGGATAAGTATTTGGAAAAGTTAAATTGGATAGGATCTGTGCTATTGTTTCTATAATTCTATGAACTTGGGGAGTGGTTTAGAAATATTGATGCTGAGCTGAATTTAGGTTGTTGCTCCCTGTGCAAAGTGGCTCCAAACTGCCCTTTGCACAATCTCTCGGTATCTGTGTCTGCTGGTTTAGAAATCCAGGTATAGATCAGGTCTAACCAAGGTTCCAAGTGCAGAGTTTCCTTCCACCTTCACAGGAAAGCGGATTCCAGGCCAGAATCCAAGGAGACAGTGAGAGGAATGTAATAACAATTGCAGGCGTCAGATGATCAGTCTATCAGACCTCTGGGAATATCTCTAACCGGAGTAGGCAGCCCTCTAATCTCAGAGCAACACTGGCAAAAATAAACATGTGTGGCTCTCTCACTTGGTTAATATACTCATGCCCTGTAAACAGATTTTTATATGTGCCCCACTGAGAGCCGGGGGATCTGATGTGTTTGTTAGTAGATCAGTGCAAACAATGCCGCTGATCCTACCACCTATTCTCCTTGGCTACGGACTCTTGTACTGTTACAGTGACAAAGAGCAGGAGTACAGCCAAGCATTAGAACTGTAAATAAAACAGTCAAACTGAGCTATGACTGTACCGTTCCCTCAGGTAGAGGTCCACGACAATGATAAAAAAGCAAACTAAGAAACAGAGCAAACGAATTCTGACCCTCCAGGGCTGCCATTTCTAACTCCTCACGATGTGCCTCAAATGGAGATGCAGTGGGAGTTTAAACACTGCCCCAGCAACACTGTCAATGGCTACACAATGTTTCAGGAGGCAAAGCTACAAACTCTGCTTTTCTATCCACTTTCACTTGTGATCTTTTGTTTAGTGCTATACAGTACAGAACACGGCAATACAAGAGCTTTGTTTGGATGTTCAATGACTAGAGGGTATATAGCAAATGTTTTGCTTCTTACATAATTACATTTATATTGTTGAAAAGGGAGACATTGCTGAAGCTCCTTGTCTTGCAATCATCAGGACAAACACACGAATGCCAAATTTTGAACGAGCACAACAATTGATACTGTAGGAGAAAAGGGTGCTGATTGTTTGACAAGTCAACTTTGATTTGCTGAGGCATGGCTATGGAGAAAACAATGGGAGAGCTACGGGCTGGGGTAATTCAAAAAGGTGAGGCTTGTACATATTCCTTTTGTCTGCAGAGAACAGGTCCCTTTGTGTAAATGTTTGTCACTTCTAGCAAGTGTAAATGAGCCGCATTACAAACTTGATTAATTATTTTAAATTGGTTGTTATGTATCTATTAGCGCATTCAGGATTGTTCAGCAAGTGCTGCCCAATTGTGGAATCACATCTAACAGTAGGCATTTTACTTTGGGCTGGTTGCGTACGGTCTGTACTCTGCCTATTATGAACAACCAAAGGAACGTGCTGTTTGATTCAATCAGCCAATCGGTTGGGTGTACGGCCAACATACGGCACTGAAATTCAGGTAAAACATTACTCGATTGTGCAGCAGGCAGAACACCTTTTTGGACTGACAGAAGCATCTTATTAGTGGACAATACCACATAGCCCCTGCATAGTAACAGCATGAAGCAGCTTGCTTAATCTGCTATTCAGGTTTCACACCGTACTGTCCAGTGCTAAGCGAGTGGCATTTTCCACTAACAGGATGCTGCCATGAATTACCGTGCCAGTGTGATGCCAGGTACATTGGCCGTACATCCCAGCAATTGTGTCAAACAGCATGTTCTTTTGGTTGTTTGTTACTGTACTCAACCAGCCCATGCTTGCAAAACCCAAAATAAAACGTTTACTATTGCATGTGATTCCACGATTGGGCAGCACTTGCTGAACAATCCTGAGTGCGCTAATAGCTACACTAACAACCAATTTAAGATGATTGGTTGAGCTTATAACTTGGCTCATTTACTTTTGTTAGAAGCAACATAGTCAGGCACTCAGGCAACCAAAAGGAATATGTTCAAGCCTTGCACCTAAGAGTAATTAATAAAGATGACCATGAGAGTGTGAGGGGGTCAGAGTGTGTGCCTGGCTCACTCCCAGTCTCAGGGTGATCACTCACTCACCCTCACCCACTGTGTGATTGGCTGTGAATATCTGTTGGTGTGTGGGGATGACGGTGAAAGAGAATTCTGAGACTGGGAGTGAGCCAGAGACAAACAAACACATTCTCTCTCTCTCTCTCTCTCTCTCTCTCTCACACACACATACACACACTCTTACTCTCTCACACACATACTCTCACCCTCACACACACCCTCTCTTCATACACACTCTCACTCTCTCTCTCTCTCTCTGTCTCTCTCTCCCTCTCTCTCTCTCCCTCTCCCTCTCTCTCTCTCTCTCACTCACTCACTCTCACACACTGGGCAGGCAGTCCCGCACCTGACCCGATAGCGCCCCGACATCAGCGCACACTTGCACAATATTTCAGTTGGCGGGCATGTGTGAGAGTTAGCAGCGTGCCCGCTGACAATTAAGAGGCCTATTAAGGCGCTTAATCAATTAATTTAATCCTATTTTTCGCTGCCCATCCAATCTTAGTCAGATGGCCTTTTGATTTTTTAGAAAACCTCATTCACGGGTGGGATGAGGTTTCCACAATTAAATAAAAGTTAAATGTAAATTATTGGGCAGAATTTTTATTCTGTTAAGGATATTGTGAGAGTCCCAGGTCAACACATTGTTTTCAGATTTTAAAAACCTTTATCTTTGATGTTAAAGTTGTTCAGCTCCCGGCCTTCAGGGAGTTTTCAGTGCACTCTCTCCCCACACATGCACTCGCACTCCTCCCGTCCCCAGCCCAGCAGCACTGAGCTTCTCAGCGCCCCTTTCACACCGGCTGGTCATTAATTGGCCAGTCAGCGTAACATCGTGGTCGGGGGCCAATCGCGGGTGTGGGACCATTTCCCAGCCTCTCCTGGGCCTGCCCATCATGCCTGCCCGACAACCTAAAAATCCTGTCCACTCACTCACACTCTCTCTCTCTCTCTCTCTCTCTCTCACATTCTCACACACCCCCACTCTCTCACACACACAGACTCTATCTCTCGCTCTTTCTCTCACCCTCTCTCTCACATCACACTCTCATACACTCACTCACCCACTCTCTCTCTCTCTCACACACACACACAGATTCTCTCTCTTTCTCTCACACGCTCACTCCCCCTCTCTCACATCACACTCTCATACGCTCACTGACTCTCTCTCTCACAAACCCACTCTCTCACCCACTCTCTCTCTCTCTCCCCCACTCTCTCTCTCACCCACTCTCTCTCTCACCCACTCTCTCTCTCACCCACTCTCTCTCTCACCCACTCCTCTCTCACCCACTCTCTCTCACCCACTCTCTCTCTCACCCACTCTCTCTCACCCACTCTCTCTCACTCACTCTCTCTCTCACCCACTCTCTCTCTCACCCACTCTCTCTCTCACCCACTCTCTCTCTCACCCACTCTCTCTCACCCGCACTCTCTTGCACATGCTCTCTCTCCACACACACACATCTCTCTCTCACTCTCACACATACTCTCTCACACACACTCTCTCTATCACACATTCACTCACTCTCTCTCTTTCTCTCCACACATTCTCTGTCTCGCCACTCACACACATGCTCTCTCTCACTCACACACTCACTGTCACACACATACACTCTCTCTCTCTCTCTCTCTCTCACCTTCTCTCACTCTCTCACACACACACATACACTCTCTCTCTCTCTCTCACCTTCTCTCACTCTCTCACACACTCACTTTATCTCTCTCTCTCTCCACACATTCTCTCTCTCTCACTCTCTAATTCTCACACGCACTCCCTCTCTCTCACACACACTGTCTTTCATTCTCATACACACTCTCGGATATCCTTTCTCACTCATGCACACACAAACTCTCACTCTCTCACACACTCACTTGGACACCCTCTCTCACACGCTCTCATTTTCTCTCTCCCACACCCACTCACTCTCTTTCTCTCCACACATTCTCCCTCTCTCTTTCTCCCTCTCTCTCACACACACATTCACTCACTCCTCACTCACTCTATTTCACGCTCACACTCTCCCAAGCATGCACTCTCCCGCACACTCTCATTCACACACACACACTCTCTCACATACCCTCTCTCTTCCTCTCTCCACACACACATACACTCACCCTCTCTCTCGCTCACACACACACACACTCTCTCTCACACACTCTCTCTCACTCACCCACACTCTCACGGTCTCACCCATCTCTCACATACAATCTCTCTCACTCACACACACTCACACACACTCTCACACCCTCTCTCACACTCGTTCCCTCTCACACACTCACTCTCACCCTCTCTATCACACACTCACTCACTCTCTCTTTCTCTGCACACATTCTCTCTGCCACTCACTCACACACGCTCTCTCACTTTTACACACATACACCGACTCAGTCACTCCCACACACTGACTCCCTCTCGCACACTTACTCATTCTCTCTCTCTCTCTCCACAGTGTGTATCTGTCTGTCTCTCTCTCTCCACATTCACACTCCCTCACTCCACACATTCGCGCTCTCTCTCTCCACACATTTGCACTCTCTCTCTCGCTCTCTCTCCACACATTCACGCTCTCTCACCACACGTTCACTCTCTCTCTCTCCACACATTTGCGCTCTCTCTCTCGCTCTCTCTCTCTCCACACATTCGCTTTCTGTCCACACATTCTCTTTCTCTCTCTCTCTTTCCATACATTCTCTCTCTCACACACACATGCATTCTCCCTCACGTGCGCGTATGCACTCACTCCCTCTCTCACACTCTCTCTCTCTCTCTCTCACTCTCACTCACATACCAGCCAGTCTTTTCTGCCACCCCCAATCCCAGGGTCCACAGCATCTCAGTGCCAGGTCCCTGCAGCCTCTCCTACCCCATAGCCCCAGCAGCCTCTCTCTCTCTTACCCCATAGCCCCAGCAGCCTCTTTCTCTCCTACCCCATAGCCCCAGCAGCCTCTTTCTCTCTTACCCCATAGCCCCAGCAGCCTCTTTCTCTCTTACCCCATAGCCCCAGCAGCCTCTCTCTCTCTTACCCCATAGCCCCAGCAGCCTCTCTCTCTCTTACCCCATAGCCCCAGCAGCCTCTCTCTCTCTTACCCCATAGCCCCAGCAGCCTCTCTCTCTCTTACCCCATAGCCCCAGCAGCCTGTGTCTCTCCTTACCCCATAGCCCCAGCAGCCTGTGTCTCTCCTTACCCCATAGCCCCAGCAGCCTCTCTCTCTCTTACCCCATAGCCCCAGCAGCCTGTGTCTCTCCTTACCCCATAGCCCCAGCAGCCTGTGTCTCTCCTTACCCCATAGCCCCAGCAGCCTCTCCATCCCCCAGCCCCAAACGAAAGCTTCTGTTTTTCCCACCATACTCACTGCCACTGATGTTCGCTGCTCAGCCAATTACAGCCTGTTTCTCTCCCACATTTGCTGCTGATAGGCTCAGTGTGAGCCCATCAGCAACAAAAATGGCAGAAGAGCAGCGTGTGATTGGAGGAACAGACCCTTGCAGAACCTTCAACTCCACTGACCTGTCTGAGCAGCAATTTGAACAGTGGCTTCGGAGCCACAACCCAGCCCACGGTCCACGTGTTGGGTAAGCCTGGGGTAAATAGTTATCTTTTTGTTTGTCTTTGTCTGAATTGTGTTCTGAACAGTGCACTGGAACACCATTTCTATAGAAATGTTTACTACTGTTCTGCAGGTTATTTCTGGATATGAGTTGTCTAGAACAGAGTGAAGATGCAGACTATATCCTGGGACAAGGAGGAAGTGGGACCACAGTTTACAGAGCCAAATATAACACAGTACCCATAGCAGTCAAGAGATTCCACTTCAAAAAATGCCGACACCAATCGGATGGCTTTAGCACAGGTAAATATCTTGGACTGAATGTGTTCACATTTAATATCTGAATGTCACTGGTGTGTTCTTTGGGATTGAGTTTATGCCAATAATATCCTGCAGAAACCAGCTCAACCAGCTGGGGAAAGATTGGGGAATTTTAAATGCACTGCCAGGGAATCCTGTCAGTGTTTATGAAACCTCCCTTGGTATCTGGCATTTCCTTGCAACAAAGGTTTTCAGCATTTTGATCCTGAATGGTCTTTTTATTTATAGGGTGTTTGCAGACGTTAGACACTTGCCACATTGATTCTATGAGACCCCCTGAGTGATGGAAACTGGTCAGAACCCCAGGCTCAGTTCCAGCACTTCACCCTTTCTGCCGGATATGCCATTTGTACTATGGCATTGATCAGGATCAGTTGGAGACTGCACCATTTTATAACATGTAGCATCATAATGCACAATGTATTATTAAAGGTTGGCAGTGGGAGATCTTAAATATTGATTAGCACTTATGATCTTAACAATCATGCATTAGCAATGAGAGATATTAAATACAAAGTATATGAATAGACAGTGAGAAATCTTAAACCATAAGGGTTAGCAATGAAAGATCTTAAATGTTGAGGATTAGCACGGAGGGATGTTGAGTATTACAGGTTGGCAGTGTAGCAATGTTTTTAATTCATTGTCAAACTGTGGGCGTCACCGGCTAGGCCAGTATTTATTCCCCAACTCTAATTGCCCTTGAAAAGGTGGCAGTGAGCCCCCTTCTTGAACCACCATGGTCCGTGTGGTGTAGGTACACCCACAGTGCTGTTCGGAAGGGAGTTCCAGGATCTAGGATGAGTGATGATGAAGGAACGGCGATACAGTTCCAAGTCAGGTTGGTGAAAGAAACGAGTAGAATCTAACAAAAACCAAAACCCTAGAAATATTCTCGGCCTTTACTGGAGAAAGTTTTTTTCTAATCTTTCATTTCAGATTCGATGTTCAGGCACCTGGAAGCTATGGAGGCATTACGAAATTTCTCCGAGTTCCGCCAGGAAGCCAGCATTCTTCACTCCATGCAACACCCCTGCATTGTCTCACTGGTTGGCATCAGTATTCACCCACTTTGCTTTGCCTTGGAGCTGGCTCCTTTGGGCAGTCTCAACACTGTACTGACTGAATACTCCAAAGGTAAGAGTGCAAAACACTTCACCATAGGGTCAGTAATACACAGTGCATCCCGGAGAATCTGAAACTACCATGAAAATGAGATAAACTGTGAAGCGATTTAGGAGTAAGAACTAAATCTAAATCAGCACTATGCAGATGGAAAATTAGAAGCGGATTTCAACACAACAAGATATGTTGTGGATCTGCCAGCATCCATTATTGAATAATAAAGGTTCAAGATTTACCCTCATTTTAAGTTCTATCATTATGTGAAAGAATGGTTATCTGAAATGAGCCACAGATTATTCATTATGTAAGTCTAAAGCAACTGTTCTCTTTCAAACAGGCATCTTGTTTATACCCCTGGGATGCATGCTAACTCACAGAATAGCCTATCAAATTGCAGTTGGCTTGGCCTATCTGCACAGAAAAAACATCATCTTCTGTGACCTCAAGTCCGATAATGTTTTAGTTTGGACTCTGGATCTGACAGATCCAGTAAATGTGAAGTTATCCGATTATGGGATATCTCGTCAGTCTTTCCATGAAGGAGCCCTTGGTGTTGAAGGTACCCCCGGATATCAGGCACCAGAGGTCATGCCCGGAATTGTTTATGATGAAAAGGTATGAAGCAGAATTTGTTTGTTCAAAACTTTGCACTCAACAGTATTGGTTTCTGATCAGATAGCATCATCTAATTTAAATATAAAACTCCGGCTGCAGTGCTCATAACTCTGTTATGCTGGTTTGGTTCTTATTTCTTTCATAATGATGTTGCATTTGAATCTTTCTTCATGCACACACATGCTCCTTACTTAATACAGCAGCTCTATAACATTCACTTTACTCTAATCGCTAACCTGGTTTCTGCCCCCACCACAGTCTCAAAGCTACCCTTATCTTTTTTTAAATTTATTCATGGAATGTGGGCCTCACTGGCTAGACCAGCATTTACTGCCCATCCCTAAATGCCCTTGAGAAGGTGGTGGTGAGCCGCCATCTTGAACCACTGCAGTCCCCGTGGTGTAGGTACACCCACAGTGCTGTTAGGAAGGGAGTCCAGGATTTTGGCCCAGTGACAGTGAAGGAACGGCGATATATTTCCAAGTCAGGATGGTGAGTGACTAAGAGGGGAACTTCCCATGTGTCTGCTGCCCTTGTCCTTCTAGATGATAGTGGTCGAGGGTTTGGAAGGTGCTGTGGAAGGAGCCTTGGTGAATTCCTGCAGTGCATCTTGTAGATGGTACACACTGCTGCTACTGTGCATCAGTGGTGGAGGGAGTGAACGTTTGTGAATATGGTGCCAATCAAGAGGGTTGTTTTATCCTGGACAGTGTCATGCTTCTTGAGTGTTGTGGGAGCTGCACTCATCCAGGCAAGTGGGGAGTATTCCATCAATATCCAGACTTGAGCCTTGTAGATGGACAGGCTTTGGGGAGTCAAGAGGTGAGTTACTCATCGCACGATTCCTAGCCTCTGACCTGCTCTTGTAGCCACAGTATTTATGTGGCTAGTCCAGTTCAGTTTCTGGTCAATGGGAACCCCCAGGATGTTGATAGTGGGGGATTCAGTGATGGTGATGCCATTGAACATCAAGGGGCGATGGTTGGACTCTCTCTTGTTGGAGATGGTCATTGCCTGATATTTGCTTGGTGTGAATGTTACTTTCCATTTGTCAGCCCAAGCTTGGATATTGTCTAGGTCTTGCTGCATTTTGACATGGACTGCTTCAGTATCTGAGGAGTCACGAATGGTGCTGAACATTTTGCAATCATCAGCGAACATCCCCACTTCTGACCTTATGATGGAAGGAAGGTCATTGATGAAGCAGCTGAAGATGGTTGTGCCAAGGACACTACCCTGAGGAACTCCTGCAGTGATGTCCTGGAGCTGAGATGACTGACCTCCAACAACCACAACCATCTTCCTTTGTGCTAGGTATGACTCCAACCAGCAGAGAGCTTTCCTCCTGATTCCCATTGACTCCAGTTTTGCTAGGGCTCCTTGATGCCACACTAGGTCAAATGTGGTCTTGATGTCAAGGGCAGTCACTCTCACCTCACCTCAGGAGTTCAGCTCCTTTGTCCATGTTTGAACCAAGGCTGTAATGAGGTCAGGAGCTGAGTGGCTCTGACGGAACCCAAACTGAGCATCAGTGAGCAGGTTATTGCTAAGCAAGTGCCGCTTGATAGCACTGTTGATGACCCCTTCCATCACTTTACTGATGTTGGAGAGTAGACTGATGGGACAGTAATTGGCCGGGTTGGATTTGTCCTGCTCTTTGTGTACAGGACATACCTGGGCAATTTTCCACACAGCTGGGTAGATGCTGGTGTTGTAGCTGTACTGGAACAGCTTGGCTCGGGGTGCAGCAAGTTTTGAAGCACAAGCCTTCAGTACAATTGCTGGAATATTGTCAGGGCCCATAGTCTTTGCGGTATCCAGTTCCTTCAGCTATTTCTTGATATCACGTGGAGTGAATCGAATTGGCTGAAGACTGGCATCTGTGATGCTGGGGACCTCCGGAGGAGGCCGAGATGGATCATCCAATCGGTACTTCTGGCTGAAGATTGTAGCAAATGCTTCAGCCTTATCTTTTGCACTGATGTGCTGGGCTCCCCCTTCATTGAGGATGGGGATATTTGTGGAGCCTCCTCCTCCAGTGAGTTGTTTAATTGTCCACCACCATTCACAACTGGATGTGGCAGGACTGCAGAGCTTAGATCTGATGTGTTGGTTATGGGATCGCTTGGCCCTGTCTATCACTTGCTGCTTATGCTGTTTGACACACAAGTAGTTCTATGTTATAGCTTCACCAGGTTGACACCTCATTTTTAGGTATATCTGGTGCTGCTCCTGACATGCCCTCCTGCACTCTTCATTGAACCAGGGTTGATCCCCTGTCTTGATGGTAATGGTAGAGTGGGGGATATGCTGGGCTATGAGGTTACAGATTGTGTTTGAGTACAATTCTGCTGCTGATGATGGCCCACAGCACCTCATGGATGCCCAGTCTTGAGTTGCTAGATCTGTTCGAAATCTATCCCGTTTAGCAGGTGGTTGTGCCACACAACATGATGGAGGGTATCCTCAATGTGAAGGCAGGACTTTGTCTCTACAGTGACTATGTGTGGTCACTCCTACCGATACCATCATGGACAGATGCATCTGTGGCAGACAGGTAGGTGAGGATGAGGCCAAGTATGTTTTTCCCTCTAGGTACCCTCACCACCTGTCGCAGACCCAGTCTAGCAGCTATGTCCTTTAGGACTCAGCCAGCTCGGTCAGTAGTGGTGCTACCGAGCCACTCTTGGTGATGGACATTGAAGTCCCCCACCCAGAGTACATTCTGCACCCTTGCCACCCTCAGTGCTTCCTCCAAGTGGTGTTCAACATGGAGGAGCACTGATTCATCAACTAAGGGAGGGCGGGAGGTTTCCTTGCCCATGTTTGACCTGATGCCATGAGATTTCATGGGATCCAGAGTCAATGTTGAGGACTCCTAGGGCAACTCCCTCCCGACTGTATACCACTGTGCTGCCATCTCTGCTGGGCCTGTCCTGCCGGTGGGACAGGACATACCCAGGGATGGTGATGGTGGTGTCTGGGACATTATCTGTAAGGTATAATTCCACAAGTATGACTATGTCAGGCTGTTGCTTGACTAGTCTGTGAGACAGCTCTCCCAATGTTGGCACTAGCCCCCAGATGTTAGTAAGGAGGATTTTGCAGGGTCGACAGGGCTGAGATTGCAGTTGTCGTTTCCAGTGCCTGGTCTGTACAGTTTATTTCCTTTTTTGTGACTTTGTTTAGAGTTTACAGCTGAGTGGCTTCCTAGGCCATTTCAGAGAGCATTTAAGAGTCAACCACATTGCCTGTGCGTCATCACATGTAGGCCAGACCAGGTAGGGACGACAGATTTCCTTCCCTAAGGGACGTTAGTGAACCAGATGGGTTTTTACAACAATGGACAATGGTTTCATGGTCATCGTTAGACTTTTAACTCCAGATTTTTATTGGATTCAAATTTCACCATCTACTGTGGTGGGATTTAAACCCGGGTCCACAGGGCATTACCCTGAGTATCTGGAATTCTAGCCCAGTGACAATACCACTATGGCATCGCCTCCCCCAAAGTCATAAACTACATCACATGTGACCAAGAAAAGGTAAACTATCCTTTCTTATCTTACTCGACCTGTCTGCAGCCTTTGATACAGTTAAAGCACAGCAAAACTTCTTCACTGTCATCCAGGTGGCTGGGACTGTACAAATCCAGGTGGCTGGGACTGTACAAATCCAGGTGGCTGGGACTGTACAAATCCAGGTGGCTGGGACTGTACAAATCCAGGTGGCTGGGACTGTACAAATCCAGGTGGCTGGGACTGTACAAATCCAGGTGGCTGGGACTGTACAAATCCAGGTGGTTGGGACTGTACAAATCCAGGTGGTTGGGACTGTACAAATCCAGGTGGTTGGGACTGTACAATTCCAGGTGGCTGGGACTGTACAAATCCAGGTGGTTGGGACTGTACAATTCCAGGTGGCTGGGACTGTACAATTCCAGGTGGTTGGGACTGTACAATTCCAGGTGGCTGGGACTGTACAAATCCAGGTGGTTGGGACTGTACAAATCCAGGTGGTTGGGACTGTACAAATCCAGGTGGCTGGGACTGTACAAATCCAGGTGGTTGGGACTGTACAATTCCAGGTGGTTGGGACTGTACAATTCCAGGTGGTTGGGACTGTACAAATCCAGGTGGTTGGGACTGTACAAATCCAGGTGGCTGGGACTGTACAAATCCAGGTGGTTGGGACTGTACAATTCCAGGTGGCTGGGACTGTACAAATCCAGGTGGTTGGGACTGTACAATTCCAGGTGGTTGGGACTGTACAATTCCAGGTGGTTGGGACTGTACAATTCCAGGTGGTTGGGACTGTACAATTCCAGGTGGTTGGGACTGTACAAATCCAGGTGGTTGGGACTGTACAAATCCAGGTGGCTGGGACTGTACAAATCCAGGTGGTTGGGACTGTACAAATCCAGGTGGCTGGGACTGTACAAATCCAGGTGGTTGGGACTGTACAAATCCAGGTGGCTGGGACTGTACAAATCCAGGTGGCTGGGACTGTACAAATCCAGTTGGGTGGGACTGTACAATTCCAGGTGGTTGGGACTGTACAAATCCAGGTGGCTGGGACTGTACAAATCCAGGTGGCTGGGACTGTACAAATCCAGTTGGGTGGGACTGTACAATTCCAGGTGGTTGGGACTGTACAATTCCAGGTGGTTGGGACTGTACAATTCCAGTTGGTTGGGACTGCTCTTCCCTGATTACGTTCTTATTTATTTTATCAAACCCAGAGAATCATCTACAGTGCCTTTCCTTCTGCACCATTATCTCTGATAACTCCCAAGGATATATCCTTGGCTCCCTCCTATTTCTCATCTACATTGTGTCCATCAACAAAATCTACTGAAAATTCAGTGTCTGATTACGTGCATACACTGACAAAACCCACCTCTACCTCACCACCATCTCTCAACGCTTTTACTGTCTCTAAATTGTCAAACTGCTTGTATGACATCAGCATTGGAAGAACTGAAATTTCCTTTGCTTAGCGCCCTCCATAAACTTCAGCTTATCCAAAACTCTGGCGGCCATATCATAACATGTACTCTGTTTTGTGTACCAATCACCCCTGTGCTTGCTGACCAGCATTGGCTCATTTTCTTTTTACCTCCCTCCATAGCATAACTTCCTCCCTATCTCGCTAATCCCTCCCTCTCTCTGTAACCCCTTCCAATCCCTCTAACCCCTCCCTATCTCTCTAACCTCCTCCCTATCTCTCTAACCTCCTCCCTATCTCTCTAACCTCCTCCCTATCTCTCTAACCCCTCCCTATCTCTCTAACCTCCTCTCTATCTCTCTGACCCCTCCCTATCTCTCTAACCTCCTCCCTATCTCTCTAACCTCCTCCCTATCTCTCTAACCTCCTCCCTATCTCTCTAACCTCGTCCCAACCCCTCTAACCTCCTCCCTATCTCTCTAACCCCTCCCTATCTCTCTACCCCTCCCTATCCCTCTAACCTCCTCCCTATCTCTCTAATCTCCTCCCTATCTCTCTAACCTCCTCCCTATCTCTCTAACCTCCTCCCTATCTCTCTAACCTCCTCCCTATCTCTCTAACCCCCTCCCTATCTCTCTAACCCCTCCCTATCTCTCTAAGCTCCTCCCTATCTCTCTAACCTCCTCCCTATCTCTCTAACCCCTCCCTATCTCTCTAAGCTCCTCCCTATCTCTCTAACCCCCTCCCTATCTCTCTAACCCCCTCCCTATCTCTCTAAGCTCCTCCCTATCTCTCTAAGCTCCTCCCTATCTCTCTAAGCTCCTCCCTATCTCTCTAAGCTCCTCCCTATCTCTCTAAGCTCCTCCCTATCTCTCTAAGCTCCTCCCTATCTCTCTAAGCTCCTCCCTATCTCTCTAACCCCTCCCTATCTCTCTAAGCTCCTCCCTATCTCTCTAACCCCCTCCCTATCTCTCTAAGCTCCTCCCTATCTCTCTAAGCTCCTCCCTATCTCTCTAAGCTCCTCCCTATCTCTCTAAGCTCCTCCAAGCTGTACAACCCTCCGAGCTGTAAAGCATCTTTGACACCAAACCATTTAAGGTGATATCAAAGCAGACGGTCAAAAGCTTGGTCAAAGAGGTTGGTTTTAAGGAGTATCTCAAAGGAGGTGAAATAACTAAAGAGGCAGAGAAGTTTAGAGGGGCCATTCCAGAGCTCAGGGCCCAAGGCACCTGAAGGCAGGGCCACCAGGGATGGAGCATTTAAAATCGGGAATGCTCAAGAAGGCAGATTTGGAGGAGTGCAGAGGTCTCAGGTCATTGTGGGGCTGGTAAAGATTCCAAAGATAGGGAGAGACAAAGCCTTCAAGGAATTTGAAAGAAAGGATGAAGATTAAACATTTAAAATGGTATTTTTTATTCTATTCTTGTTCTGCCAAGAGTCAGCCAGAGGGAAAAACTTTTCTAAGATTTACAGGAATTCCAGTTGTGTCAGCACCAGAGGACCACAGGGAATCCACTCCTGTGCTGTTCATGTAGCATCTTAATTGAAACCTATTCCTATTCTTACACAGTTTAAACTTGTGTCCCCTGATCCTATCCAATCTCCTAAACAGGAGTAATCTCTCAATAGTAATGTACCACTGTGCAGTCTTTTTCAATACTATGTAATCCTCCATCCTGGGTAAACAAAGCTTATTTTGATGGCAGAGCAGATGTAAAAACTTTCAAAATGTTTGAGAAAGGGCTTGCAGGAACAATATGAATTACAGAAACTAAAGAGTATCTAGAACAATAAGGATAAAAAAACAGGTAAAAGAAATATTAACCCTAAAAGAATAGTAAAAAAATGGAACATTTCAGTGACAGTGTAATTTCCAGTTGATGAATAGAGAGTAAATGAGCATGGCATAAGTTTACAAATATCCTGACAAATCAATCCACACTTTATTTTTAAGGTTGACATGTTCTCGTATGGAATGGTCCTGTATGAGTTGCTGTCTGGGCAACGGCCAGTCCTTGGACAACACCAGGCACAGATTGCTAAAAAGCTGTCCAAAGGAGTGCGACCTTCACTGGGGTCCCTGGAAGAGGTGCAGTTCTATAGAATGCACAATCTGATGATTGAGTGCTGGGATACAAAACCTGAAAAGGTAACGAACCACGGGGGATGGAGCACGAAGCTGAAGGATCAATAACTTGTATTGACGACTTGTCGAAAATATTTCAAAGCATTTCACAGAGTGGAAAGAAAAGACACAGTAATAAATGATGGACCAAACCAGTTCTTATTCTGCAGACAGAAAGTTCAGGTGTCTCAATGCTGATGCAGTAGCCAATTTGGTGTTAGGCCTGCCATTCAAATGGCCATGAAAACCCAAAATATACCTGGGGTCACTTTAGCTACTCTCTTCCTTTTTATATCCTTGTAGAAGCTCTTCCTGTCTGTTTTTATGTTTCTTGCAAGTTTACTCTCATATTCTAATTTCTCCCGCTTTATTTTTTAGTCATCCCTTGATCTTCGCTAAAATAAAATCTTCTGGACGCCCACTAATCTTCACAGCGTTGTACATCTTTCCTTTCAATTTAATACCATCCTTAAGTTCCGTAATTACCCACGGAGGGTGCATCCTTTCTGTTGTGTCTATCTCAATGGAATAAATCTTTGTTGATAGTTATAAAACACCTCCTTAAATGTCTGCCACTGTCTTCCCTCTTTTAACTTATTTTCACAGTCCACTGTAGCCAACTCTGTCTTTATACCCTTGTATTGCCTTTATCTCGCTTCAGAATCAAGTTTCTCACTTTCAAACTGAATGTGAAATTCTATCATGCTTTGATCATTTTTGCTTAGAGGATCCTTGAATATGAGATCATTAATTAATCCTGTCTCATTACACATTACCAGTTCTAAAATAGCCTGTTTGGTTCCAGAACATATTGTTGTAAGAAACTCTCCTGAATACACTCTATGAACTCATCCTCCAGGCTAATTGAAGAGACAGTGGTGTAGTGGTTTTGTCACTCGACTGGTAATCCAGAGACCCAGGGTAATGTCCCAGGGACCCGGGTTCATATCCCACCATGGCAGAATTGGAATTGAATATAAAATTGATTTGTCCAATATATCTGAAGTATAAAATCACCTCTGATTATTGCATACCTTTCTCACAAGCCCCCATTATTTCTTGACTTATACTCTGCTCTATAGTGTAGCTACTGTTAGGGGCAAATAAACTACTCCAAGAAGCAATTTCTTTCCCTTGCTGTTTCTTATCTCCAACGAAATTGCTTCTACGCCTTGATCTTCCAAGCCAAGATCATTTCTCATGACTGAAATTATTACCAGAGCTACCCCCACCTCTTTTTCCTTTCTTCCTATCTTTCCCAAGTGTCCAATACCTTTGAATATTCAGTTCCCAGCATTGCAACCATGTCTCTGTCACGGCTGTTATATCATAGCCATTTATTTCTATTTCTGCCACCAGTTCATCCAACTTGTTATGAATGTCACATGAATTCAGATAAAGAGTCGTTAATTTTGCCTTTTTACCATTTTCCCTTGCTTTGACCCTATTTGCTGGTGCACTCTTATGTTTATACAGTCTGTCCCTTCCTGTCACTTTCTGGCTATCATTCCCCATTTCACCACCTTGCACTATTCTCGCCTTGTCCTTTCTCATTAACTTTCTAAACTTCTCCTTCCAGAAGCCCAGGGATGAGGAGCATGTAGCTGAAGGAGGTCAGGACTGAAGCAGTGAGGCAGAGTGAGACTGGACATCAGGGAGCAAGGTTTAAAAAAAACACTAAAAGTATCATCAGCACAAGGGAGGGTGCTGACTGATGAACTTTTTAAAAAGCCTTTCACAAGTCTTTAGTTTATTTCTGACATGTTTAGTTACATTGAATAGATAGAATCATGGCAGGGATCCTCAGTCCTGCGGAATGCACATTCTGCAACATGTGTGAACCCCAGAACACTTCTCATGTCCGGAACAGCTACACCTGCAGAAGGTGTCACCAGCTGGAGAAGCTGAAACTCTAGGTTTTGGCATCGCTGCAGCACATCACTGAGGCTCAGCACTATGTGTATAGCACATTTCTGGATGTGATGGTGCCACAGCTTAAAGAAATGTAAGGAGAGAGGGAATGGGTGACCACCAGGTAGTCAATGAGGACCAGGCAGGCAGTGCAGGAGTGCCCTGACAGCTATTTACTGATTCATTCTTCAGGGCAATGCCTTGACCAATCGGATCAAGCTGCCTGGTTTAAATTTCTAACAATGTTTAGTTGTTAACTGTCAGTCATCATCAATTGGTGCATTCTCCATAGCAACACCTCTACCAATCAGAGTCCATTTGCCAACCAATCAGCACTCTCTTCTCATACAGTATAAATCACTGTTTCCTCTTGTATTGATATTCTTGTGAAATGTGCTGATGAGTGCAAGACAATGTGGAAAATTTCCAAGGTATGTCCTGTACATAAAAAGCAAGACAAACCTAACACAGTCTACTCTCCATCATCAGTAAAGTAATGGAAGGTGTCATTGACAGTGCTTTCAAGAAGCACTAACTCAGCAATAACCTGCTCACTGATGCTAAGTTTGGGTTCCGCCAGGGTCACTCAGCTCCTGATCTCATTACAGTCTTAGTCCAAACATGGAAAAGAGCTGAACTCCTGAGGTGAGGTGAGAGTGACTGCCCCTGACATCAAGGCAGCATTTGACTGAGTGTGGCATCAAGGAGCCCTAGTAAAACTGGAGTCATTGGAAATCGGGGGAAAGCTCTCCACTGGTTAGAGTCATACCCAGCACAAAGAAAGGTGATTGTGGTTGTTGGAGGTCAATCACCTCAATCCCAGGACATCATTGCAGGAGTCCCTCAGGGTTGTGTCCTAGGCCTAACCATCTCCAGCTGCTTCATCAATGACCTTCCTTCCATCATAAGATCAGAAATGGGGATGTTCCCTGATGATTGCACAATGTTCAGCACCTTTCACAACTCCTCAGATACTGAAGCAGTCCATGTCCATATGCAGCAAGACCTGGACAATATCCAGGCTTGGGCTGACAAGTGGCAAGTAACATTCGCCACACAAGTGCCAGGTAATGACCATCTCCAGCAAGAGAGAATCCAACCATCACCCCTTGACATTTAATGGCATTACCATCGCTGAATTCCCTACTACCAACATCCAGGGGGTTACCATTGACCAGAAACTGAACTGGACTAGCCATGTAAATACTGTGGCTATGAGAGTAGGTCAGAGGCTGGGAATTCAGTGGTGAGTAACTCACCTCCTGACTCCCCAAAGCCTCTTCACCATGTACAAGGCACAAGTCAGGAGTGTGATGGATTTTCCTCCACTTGCCTGGATGAGTGCAGCTCCCACAACACTCAAGAAGTTTGAAGCCATCCAGGACAAAGCAGCCCACTTAATTGGCACCACATCCACAAACATTCACTCCCTCCACCACCGATGCACAGTACCAGCAGTGTGTACCATCTACAAGATGCACTGTAGCAACTCACCAAGGCTCCTTCAACAGCACCTTCCAAACCCGGGACTGCTACTATGTAGAAGGACAGGGGCAGCCAATGCATGGGAACACCACCATCCTCGAGTTCCCCTCTAAGCCACTCACTTTTCTGATATTCTGGAAATATATCACTGATTTTTTCGTTGTCGCTGGGTCAAAATCCTGGAACTCCCTCCCTAACAGCACTGTGGGTGTACCTACACCACATGGACTGCAGCGGTTCAAGAAGGCAGCTCACCACCACCTTCTCAAGGGCAATTAGAGATGGGCAATAAACGCTGGCCCAGCCAGCGATACCCACATCCCGTGAAAGAATAAAAGAAAAGTTATGGTGAATGTTTTTAAAACAGTGCTTAAGCCTCATCTGGAACATTGTGTCCAAGTCTAGGCACCACATCTTAGGAAGGATATTGGTCAGGGTGCAGAACCATAGAACCATAGAACACTACAGCACAGAAAACAGGCCATTCGGCCCTTCTAGTCTGTGCCGAAATATTATTCCGCTAGTCCCATTGACCTGCACCCAGTCCATAACCCTCCAGACCTCTCCCATCCATGTATCTAATTTATTCTTAAAACTTAAGAGTGAGCCCGCATTTACCACATCAGATGGTAGCTCGTTCCACACTCTCACCACTCTCTGAGTGAAGAAGTTCCCCCTAATGTTCCCCCTAAATCTTTCCCCTTTCACCCTAAAGCCATGTCCTCTCGTGTTTATCTCTCCTAACCTAAGTGGAAAGAGCCTACTCGCAATTACTCTGTCTATACCCCTCATAATTTTGTAAACTTCTATCAAATCTCCCGTCATTCTTCTACGCTCCAAGGAATAAAGTCCTAAACTATTTAATCTTTCCCTGTAACTCAACTCCTTAAGACCCAGCAACATCCTAGTAAATCTTCTCTGCACTCTCTCAATCTTACTGATATCCTTCCTGTAGTTAGGCGACCAGAACTGCACACAATACTCCAAAGTTGGCCTCACCAATGTCTTATACAACCTCACCATAACATCCCAACTCCTATACTCAATACTTTGATTTATGAAGGCCAGTATGCCAAAAGCTTTCTTTACAACCCTGTCTACCTGTGACGCCACTTTCAGGGAATTATGTATCTGAACTCCCAGATCAGAAAAGATTCATGACAATGTTTCTGGAGATGAAGGACTTCAGTTACATGGATGGATTGCAGAAGCTGGGCTGCTCTCCTCAGAGAAGTGAGGGCTGAGAGAAGATTTGATAGAGGTGTTCAGAGTCATGAGGAGTGTGGACAGAATGGATAGGGAGAAACTGTTCCCATTGCCGGAAGGATCAAGAACCAGAGGGGAGATGAGGAAAAGCATTGTTACACAGCGAGTGGTGAGGATCTAGGATGCAGCTCTTGTGAGTCTGATGGTGGCAGATTCAATCATGCCTTTCAAAAGGGAATTATCTGAAGAGAAAAACATTGCAGTGCTCCAGGGAAAAAGTAGGCAGCCAGAGGAGCTGAGTTGCTCTTACAGAAAACCAACATGGAAGTGATGGGTTGAATGGCCTGTGTTATAACCATTCTGTGTTTCTATGTGACTAGGACAGGGTGTGTAAGAGCTAAAGAGCAAGAGGGAGAGACAGCAATATTGGACTATGATAAGGGTGGTAAGGGTGCAGAAAGATTAGACAGAGACAGATAAAGGCTCAGGAGCAGTTAAGATATCAAAATGTAATGTTTATATCAGTGAGAAACCCTGGGGATGAACGTCTGGGTTTTACTCCTTCCCCTGGAGCATTGAGAAGGATCCCAGCTCCATATCCTGATCCCACTTTCCTGGGTCAGGACTCATAAACGATTCAAGACAGTTTGATTTTGCCACTGTTCCTGCAGCTCCCCCATCTGTTTGAGGACAGGATAGCGAGAGAAATCCAGGATCAGTTGTTCAGTGAATTCCAAATGCTGACTTGTGACGAATGGGACTTTACTTTGACCAATGCCTGAGCAAAGGAAACTCTTCTGAATTGTGCTTTCCATGTGTTAATTGTTTAGCGCCCAGGAGCAGGCTCTGCCCTCAGGCTGATGCAGAACCCCAGTTTCCCAGCATTCATGTACATCCTGCAGTGCGGTCAGCAAAGCTCATTTTGTCCCTCTCAAGAACTCGAGCGAACTGTCATTTTTTGGGATGGAGAAGGAAACGACAGGTATGGTTTTGCTAACTGAATATAACTTACCAGGAGACTAACCACTGCTATCTGAATCAGTATGCGTAGTGTGTACCCATGGGAGTTCACCCGGGGAGGGGGGGCCCGTCCCAGTATGTGTGGTTTGGTTGGTACATTTGGGCACATGGCGCAGCCTAAACATCAACAACCTGACACTACACCGGAAAAAGCTGTCGACAAATCACAGTGCAAGTGTGCATTCAGAGTTTGGAACATCACGGATTTGAATCCAGAGAATCATTTTAGCTCTGAGCAGGGAGTCACGCTCGAAGAGAGATGGAGTCAGAGGATCAGTAGGCTAGAGAGACTCTTTGGGATGATCTAATAACATTGTTAAATGGAAGAATGGGAACTGTGGGTCTTGAGTTAGTGCAAAGAAAGCCCAATTAATGGTGCTAGTGTGACTGGGCTGCTTCACTTGAACTGTGCTGGTGAATTGAGAGGCTGGGGCCATTAGTGAAAGACTGAGCTATAGAATCCTGCTGCATAGTTCTAGCTCACTCTTACTTGTCCAGTAGTGATGGGTAAATGTGGTGTTCCTCTTCTTACCCTTTGTTTCTGCTGCTTGGATGTAAGTTATAAGGTTCTTGCAGCCTATGTGGGTGAATGAAGGAACTGCAGGGAAGCTGAACAAACTGCCCACAGGAGCATGGCACAGAGAGCCATAAAAAGGAATGTAGTAGTGGTAGGGAACAGTGGAGTCAGGGGGATAGATTCTGTTCTCTGCAACCAAGAACGAGTCCCAAAAGCTGTGTTGCCCGCCCGTTGCTGGGATTAAAGACATCTCCTCAAACCTAGAGAGGAACTTGGAGTGGGAGGGCAAAGATTCACTTGTCATGATTCACATGGGTGCCAACTTGGGTAGAATGAAGGAAGAGCTTCTGCTAAGGGAGCATGTGCAGCTGGGAACTAAATTAAAAAGCAGAACCAGAAAAATAATAATATCTGGATTACTACATGTGTCACGAGCAATTTGGCAGAGGGTAAATAAGTTAAATGTCTGGCTAAATGATTGGCGTGGGAGAAATGGGTTTTGATTTATGGGGCACTGGCACCAGTACTGAGGAAAGAGGGAACTGTCCTTTTGCTGCAGGCTTCACTTGATCTGTGCTGGGACCAGTGTACTAGTGAATTAAATAGCTAGGACTGTAGATATAACTTCAAAGTAATTAGTGAGAGGGAGGAGTTCAAGTGAGGGGAAATTTAGAATATTAAAGAAGAAGGCAATAGTGCAGTGTAGCAATATGGGTAATGATAACCGGAGAGTGACAGGAGGAACAGAGTGGACAGACATAAAAGTACACTAGTAAATAGAGCCAGGAGAGGGAAAATAGTAAAAAGACTAAGTTAAAGGCTCTTTATCTGAATGCACGCAGCATTTGTAACTCGATAGATGAATTGATGGCAACAATAAATATAAATATGTATAATCTGATAACCATTATAGAGGCATGGTTGCAAAGTGACCAGGGTTGGGACCTCAGGCACACTTGACATTTCAGAAGGGTAGGTAAAAAGGAAAAGAAGGTGGGTGTGGTGTAAGGGTTAACAGAATGGATATGCTACTCTGTAATGTAGATGATGATGATGCACTAGTGACATCTGTCAGCCCTGTTTTAAACTAGAGAGAGAGAGAGAAAGAGAGAGAAGTTGGAACACACCATGCTCAGGAGTAACATATTTACTCTAAGCTGTCTAGATGTTGTACTAATAAACAAGTGATAAATAAGTATCAGAGTAGACTGCAGTCTGTCTAAGGGGAGATAGGTCACGCATATCAATAACCAACAACCACGCCAAGAGTCCACAGATCAGAGGGACCATCCAAAACAATGGGGTTTTTCTGTTAATAAAGGACAAGATCAGTTCAGCAGTGAGAAATGATCTCAGCTCAGAACATCAGGATGTAGAATCAGTTTGTGTGAAGATTAGAAATACCAACAGAAAGAAGTCACTGGTGGGAGTGGTTTATAGTCCCCCTAATAGCTACACTGGAGGACAGAGCATAAATCAGGATATAATGGGGCTTGTAAGAAAAGACTGCAACAATCAAGGGAGAATATTAATTCTCATCAGATTCGTCAACTCAGATTGGCAAAGGTAGCCTTGAGGATGAATTTTTGGAGTGTATTCAGGATAGCTTCTTAGGTTACAAGTGGAACCAACCAGGGAACAGGCTATTTTAGACCTGGTAATGTGTAATGAAACAGGATTAATTCTTGATCTCATAGTAAAAGATCCTCTAGGTAAGAGTGATCATAACATGATAGAATTTCACATTCAGTTTGAGGGCGAGAAACTTGGTTCTGAAACTAGTGCCTTAAACTTAAATAAAGACAACTTACAAAGGTGTGAAGAAAGAGTTGGCTAATGGGGACTGGGAAAATGGGTTAAAAGGTTGGAGAGTAGAGAAGCAATGGAAGATGTTTAAGGAGATATTTCATAATTCACAACAAAGATATGGATGTTAAGGATGGTATTAAATTGGAAGAATGCTGTGAAGATTACTGGTAGGCCAGAAGATTGGGAAACTTTTAGAAACCAGCAAAGGATAACTAAACAAAATCAAGCAGTAAAAAATAGATTATGAGAGTAAACTAGCAAGAAATATGAAAACAGCCGATAAGATCTTCTAATATACTAAACAGAAAGGATCAGGGGAACCTGTACATATGGTGTACTTGGATTCCCAGAAGGCATTTCATAAGATCCCACATCAAAGGTTACAACACAAAGTAAGAGCCCATTGTGTAGGGACTAACATATTAGCATGGATAGAGATGGGTTAGCTAACAGGAAACAGAGAGTAGGCATTTTTGGGCTGGCAAGATATGGCAAGTGGAGTGCCTAGAGATCAGTGCTGGAGCCTCGACTATTTACAATTTCTATGAATGACTTGGAGGAAGTGACCAAATGTATGGTAGCTAAACCTATTGATGACACAAAGATAGGAGAGTCAGTTGTGAAGGATATAGGTAGGTTAAGTGAGTGGGCAAAAATTTGGCAAATGGAGTATAATGAGGGAAAATGTGAACTTAACAACTTAGGCAGGAAGAATAGAAAAGCAGTATATTATTTAAATGGAGAGAGATTGCAGAACTATACAGCACAGAGGGACCTGGGCGTCCTGATACATAAATCTCAATAAGTTAATCGGCAGGTACAGCAAGTGATTAGGAAGGCAAAATGGAATGTTGTCATTTATTGGAAGAGGAGTGGAATATAAAAGCAGGATGATATTGCTACACTTGTATGGGCATTGGTGAAACCACATCTAGAGTAGTGTACAGCTTTAGTCTCCTTTTAAAAAAGGTCATAATTGCCTTAGAAGCCATGCAGAGACTCGACTAATTTCTGGGGTGAAGGGGTTGTCTTATGAGGAAAGGTTGGACAGGTTGGGTGTGTATCCATTGCAGGTTAGAAGAATGAGAGGTGATCTTACTGAAACATATAAGATCCAGAGGGATCCAAGGGGAGGTAGTGATATTGTCGCTGGACTAGTAATCCAGAGACCCAGGGTAAAGCTCTGGGGACCCGGGTTCGAATCCTGTCACTGCAGATGGTGGAATTTGAATTCAATAAAAACCTGGAATTAAAATGTCTGATGGTGACCACGAAACCATTGTCGATTATTGTAAAAACCCATCTGGTTCACTAATGTCCTTTGGGGATGGAAATCTGCCACCCTTACCTGGTCTGGCCTACATGTGACTCCAGGCCCACAACAATGTGGCTGACTCTTAAATGCCCTCTGGGCAAGGGCAATTAGGGATGGGTAATAAATGCTGGCCCAGACAGTGACACCCACATCCCAGGAATTAATTTTAAAAAACTTGACAGGGTGGATGTTGAGAGGATGTTTCCCCTTGTGGGAGAGACTAGGGGTAGGGGACACAGTAAGGGGCCTCCTATTTCGGACGGAGATGAGGAGAATTTTATTCTGAGTCTGTGGATTACCTTCCCCAGAGATCGGTGGAGGCTGGGTCATTGAATATTTTTAAGTCTGAGTTAGATAGATTCTTGACTGACAAGGGAGTTAAAGGATATAGGGGGTAGACAGGAAAGTAGAGGCCACAATAAGATCAACCATGATCGTATTGAATGGCGGAGCAGGTTTGGGGGGGCCGAATGGCCTATTCCTGCTCCTAATTCATATGTTCATGTGTCAATGAAGCTACTCCTCTGCCTGTGAGCCAGGTATGGCCTCCTGCAAGTTGCATTACAGTTATGGTTAGGGTTCCCTCATCTCTCCTGTGGAACTATAGGTCTGTAAGCAGCACGCTGGTGTTGCTGCAGCTGATGCTAGTCATCTTGGTCCTTACCTGAGCTCCAACCTAAGGTAGCGTAAGCAGAAGCTATATTGATCTTAGCGATCAGAGCTGTAAAGTGTGGATCAAACCTGCAAATCTCTAACGTGTATAAGAAATGCCCAAAATGCATAAAGCAACCTCTCAGTCCAAGTACTGTGAACAAGCTCTTTCCCATGAGTAGGTGAGAAAGTAGAAGAAGTACTGAGTACTTATTGTTAATGGTAGGCTAATTAGTTTGCTAAAGATGCACAGGCAAAGGGCATTGTTTAATTTAGAACTTAGAGCACATATAAAGAGAGCCTTTCCTTCGTAGTTTTGTTCTTTAGTTACAGTGCCGCTTTAAAGGGTTATCCCCTTTTATTAGTTTGTTTGCTCTTTTGTTAATTTGTCCCTTTTTTTTGTTAATTGGTTTATTTCAAAAGGATATAAAGAGAGCCTTCTGCCCCTCTCCATGGCTATATTCACACCCCAGCTGTACCTCGAGAGGGAGCAAGCGGTTATCACCAGCACACATGAGGCCTTCCACGAACGGTGGGCACTGCAGAGCCTGGAGTATATCATCAGCCCCCAAAGTGACATTTTAATTAGATTTGATGAGTTTTCTTTAAGATTTTTGTCTTTTGTTACAGTGCCCTTAAAGAACTATCACTTCAATTTGTTTGTTAATTTGTCCACTTGTTAATTGTTTCTGCTGAAAAGGAGTATAAAGAGAGGCTTCTGCCCCTCTCCTGCGGCTATGTTCACAGCTGGGTGTCCTTGGAGAGGGAACACGTGGGATTGTTGAGGCCCTTCTGCGCCTGGTGGGCACCGTGGGGGCTGGAGTGCTTCCTTAGCCCCTCAAACTGACATTTTAATTTAGTTCATTTAAAGATCTGTGTTTTTGTTACAGTTTCCTTTTAAGGGGCTATTTGGCTGATTGGCTGGTTTAATTGGATAATTTGTTAATTCTGAAGTATTTTGTTTTGTTGGTGTACTCAAAAGAGTATAAAGGGAGCTTGTTGGGACACTGGGCAGGTAGGCAGGAGACAGAGATATGTAATGCTGCATTCTGTCAATACACTGACTATCAATAAAAGGATCTGTGTTTAGTTTCATAATTCACCATCTGGCTTGGATCTGTTTAACATTTATTAGCATATTTCCATGATGTGGTGTCAACTCCCTTAGATACTGTTGTGTTCTAGTCTTGTTTTCTCTGGCAAGTTCTAGAAAGTCCAGGGAAACTGTGAGCCCAAAGTTAAAGTTGAAAAACCGCATAAATATCACTTTAATTGATCAATTTACATATTGAAATTGACAACCTGCCTGTTTTACAGCAGCTGCTCACAGGCAGCCTGACATGCTGGAGTCAAAAATGGAAATTGGCAGGTTGGAGGCAGCTTCCCCATCCTCCAGCTCATTAAAACTCAGCTCTTTGGCTTTGGTCTCCCAGTAATTCTTCTTTTCTCTTCCTGCGTCCAGTGGCAAATGAGATTGGCAAAGCGTGTGCTTACATCTGTTTCCATCGTTAACCTTTCCTGGAACTGACCACTGGCCTGTCGCCAGGGACTATAGCTGAGGCGCACCATTCATCATCAAGCATGGCTGACCAGGAGGCACTCCCACTCTTACTGCCTGCCATAGGCATATTGGAAGGACTTAGAGGAAGGACTTCCAGGTCAATAATCAGTCCATTTAGCCACATTCCGTGGTCATAAAGACCTGGAGTGGGACTTGAACCTGGAGCTTCTGGCTCAGAGGCAGGGATACTACCCACTGCGCCAATAGAGCTCCCCAGTAATTAGATGTCAGATATTTCTGCTCATCTTGTACTGGATATGTTATACTCTTTATCCCATTGTATTTTCATCAAACTTATGTTATATATTTCTTCACTAACTGTAGGAATTACAGTGTGGTGAATATAGACAAAGGGCTGATTGAAGTGGATCACATCAGCTGCCCTGGAGTTAGACTGAGTTGTCAGTTGAAGCTGCAGAGTGCATTGTGGACAGCAACAGAGGTGAGTGATGTGTCTGCTGGCACAGATCCAACAGCATGTACCAGAACTCAGGCCCAGGCAGACGCATTCCTGCTCGTTTAAACCGTATGTATATATTTTACATTATATAAACATTTACATTTCTCAATCTGCAGCGTTTTTGCCATTTCAGTTTTGCTGTTGGATACCTGAGAACATGAGAATTAGGAGCAGGAGTAGACCATATGGCCTTTAAGGGTGATAGCTGATCATCAACCTCAACTCCACTTTCCTGCCTGATCCCCATATCCTTTGATTCCCATAGAGCCCAACAATCTATCGCTCACTGCCTTGAATACACTCAACAACTGAGCATCCACAGTCATCTGGCGACAGAAAGTTCCAAAGATTCACAACCCTCTGAAGAAATTCTTCCTTGTTTCAGCCCAAGGTGTTCAATGCCTTATCCAGAGTCAATGCCCCCTAGTTCTAGAGTCCCCAGCAGGGGAAACATCTCTCAGCAACACTAAATTCAATCCCCTCAAAATTTTGTATGTTTCAATGAGATCACCTTTCATTCTTCTAATCTCCAGAGTGTATAGGCTCAATTTACTCAATTGCTCCTTGTAAGACAACCTTCTCTTCCCAGGAATCAATCTAACAAGCCTTCATTGCACTCCCTCAAAGGCAGCTTTGTATTTTCTTAGGTAAGGAGACCAAAGCTGCATTTCCTGGTGACTATCTTATATTGATGGCCTCTAGTTATGCTCTTCCCCACAAGTGGAAACATTCTCTCTGTATCCACTCTGTCAAACCTTTCATAATTTTAAGGACCTCTATTAGGTCATCCCTCGGCCGCCTTTTGCAAGAGAAAAGAGAGCCTGTCAATCCTTACATGATATGTACACCCCCACATTTCTAGTGCCATCCATGTGACCAGATCTGCATGCAGTACATTAGGGGTGGTCTAACCAAGGTCCGATTCAGGTTTAGCATAATTTCCCTATTTTTCAATTCTATCCCTCTAAAAATAAAAAGCCTGGTTTGCTTTTTACTGGTCTTTTTATGACTCACTGAATTACGCTGGCTCATAGTTGCGCAGCACCAAAAAAATCTAGCATCAGTAGCCATTTGCGGAAGAGAGTTCCAAACTTCTACCACCCTTTTTTATGCAGGAGTATTTCTAAAGGGAGCATGAGTTGGCGTGTATAAGCATGGTGGGGGTGACTGTTGAGGGGATGTGACAGGTGAGGGCTAGAGGGCCTAATGTTTAAGAAAACAACTGGGACCTTTTTAAACAAGCCACCCCAGCACCCCTTGTGGGCCTCTGATCTGCATACGGGGGGGTGGCGGGCCCAACTCCATCCCACACATTGCGCCTCCCCCGCCCCCACCCCCACCCCAGAATAAAAATCCCCCCATTCGGAGCACTTTTCCCTGAGACAGCTATGGCGAACTGGGAGATCTCTCCACTCAGCACACCTGCCTCAGAGTAAAGCCTTTGTGTCCATAGCAAGCAGGTCACATGGGCTTGTCCCCAGGAAGATTCTGGAGGAGGTCACATCCCCTCTCCAAGCTACTCCATTTTACCTTGAATTAAAGGAGACATTTTAAAACATAACAATTTTGGTCCAGCAATTGTAACACTCTACAATACACCTGTCAATCATATTCACTGTTGGCTCCAATTCAGGGTTTCCTGTTGTTTAACAGTTCAATAATCTGTTTCTGCCCTAACTCCTATTTAACTATGTGTTTATTCCTGGTAGGATCAGAAGATTCAGGTTTACAGCCTTAAAGGAATGTGTCCCTTAAACGTGCCTCTCCGAGTGCTGGATGTTCCTGCTATTGTTACGTGTTTCTTGCCTGTATCACGTGGAAACCAGGTAACAGCAAAAGGCCATTAGGACCCGACAAACGCGCCTCTGATTGATTGATCTCAGCCACAATCATCTTCTTTAGTTCTCTGCCCGAGGGCAGGTCCAACCCTCAGTGCCATGACCTCCACCACAGGTAGGGCATGGAGCCCGGTCCTATATCCACCCCAGCCCAGATGGAGATCGAACTCCCTGCTGTTGGCACCAATCTGATCCACACTGGCCGTCCAGCCAACTGAGCCAACCAGCCCCCAAGGAGCCTGTTTGTTGTGGCTACATGCACTTTTACATGCATGTTGTAGTCCAGAGCTCTATAGTCCAGTGGTAGTGGAGGCTTCAATTTTCTTTCCAAACTGACCAGGAATCTGTCCCGCTCTTATTGCCTGCCATTGGTGAACGTTGCAAGGATTTGCAGGTTGATACTCAACCTGTTTCACTGTACTCTCCATAGCCATCACGCCCTGGAGTGGGACTTGAACCTGGAGCTTCTGGCTCAGAGGCAGGGACACTACCCACTGCGCCACAATCAACATTTCTAATTCTTTCTTTCTCCAGAAACACATCAAGTGACCTCTTTCACACATCATCTGCACAGTGTCTGCTCCAGCGTACTGTCCTGATAACCCATTGCAGAACTCTCTTGCTCTGTAAAGGAAAAATAATGTTCAACATCTCTTCCTCCTCACTTCTTAATTGTTGGCTTGTGACTCAGGTGGTTATACCTTAATCCCCTTCTGAATCTTGAGAGTTTCAATGAAATCCCTACAAAGTATGTTTTCCAAAGAGAAGTGATTAAGCTTTCATAAACTTTCCTCATGGACTAATGAGACACCAGATCAACTGTGCTGCTTGCTGCAGTCTCTCTGAAGAGTAACCATGTGCCTCCAATGGTCAAGTGACCAGATTGTACACGAACTCCAGACAGTATGGACTTGTATTCAAATAATATCCCCTCTCCTCCTCAGGACCATCCGTTATGCACCACTGCCAAGTTTAATCTCTGTTGTTTTGTAGACAGGCGTAGCAGCCAACCAGTACACAGCAAGATGCCACAAACAACAGCGAGATGAATTGCCAGTTAATCAGTTGTTGATGACCTTGAAAGTTCTCCTATCCAAACAGAAACTGCCTGGAATAAAATGTCAGGAAGGGTGTTGGAGAGGTTTCACTCCCCATTGTACGCATTAGATTGCAGTTCACAGATTGAATCCAATGACTCAGGAGTGGAGGGGGGTAAAAGAAGGGAATTTCAGGATCACAGATGGTGGGAGACTAAGAGCAGGAATTCCAAAGTCGTGTACTTTTAATTTTCTTTATTATTTAAAGGGTATATATATCTATTGTATATTAAAATCGCCAATGGTTGCAACATTCTTTTCAAAACCGATTGAAAAGAAAATGATGTCACTGGTTAAATGCATTTATAGAAGTATCAGCTTTAGTACTGGTTACACCTCGAGATGTCACTTTTTGACATGAGTTTGCAATGTTAAATTCCTGTCATGTAACCTTAGCTGTAGTTCCCCTTACATAGCAAGAATGGCAGCACAGGAATCTAAGAGTTCTAATCAAAGTTCATATTCCCCATGCACTCAAAAAGTTGTCCGAGGCTGCTCCAACCAGAGAAAGATGAAGAGTTACATACCCCCATCCTCCTCGTGCCAACATAGCCTTTCAGCCCCAGGTGACCTTACAATCCTATCCCCTGCCTATCAGTCTTTCAGGTGTGCTTCCATTCCCAACAATGACACCAACTTTCAAAGCATCCCATCAAATAATCTTCCCTGATACCCAAAATCACTTACTTCCCCCAGTGGCCAAAAGGACAGTCCTGTAGAGAAGGCAATCACATTCTCTGCCGAATTTCTTGCAGCTCCAGGAGGAGGTTGGCAGATCCTCCCCTAAGAAACAACATTAAAGGGCCAAAACATTGTTTTTCTGATGCTTTGCTATTTTTCTGGCAGGACCCAAGATGAAATTCAGGCACCATATGTCAATAATTAGCTCAAATATAGACTTTGAAATGTAATTCCAATCCTGTTGCAATTTGACTCCCAAAGTAAGAATCAGAACAGATGCAGAAGAAGTTATCAAGAGACAAATGCAGAGTGTACCCTCTCTGTTCCCACACCCTTACCAATGCCTCCGACACAAATTTCCATGCTCAGGAATTTAGACAGCATCTTCACAATTTCCTGGTCATTCATTTTAAGAATGGGAAACAGAGGGACAGTGTGGTGTTGGACACACAACCCCCAATGAGTCCATGGCTCCAGAAGAATGTTCTGGAGTAGCGAATGCCATCTTCAATTAACTGTTCCCCTTGGCAGCACATGACACAGGGCCACTGATTAATCTTAAATGTGAGATGACACATTGATAGGACCATGTTGTTTAAAACATTGTTCCACCAAAGGGCCCCTAAGTTTCATGTTCCCCGGGAAGTATGAAATGAGTGACATTGTGCTGTGGGTTTACCCACACCCAATCTGGTGTTCTGAACATTGCAGGCAATTGAGGATAAGTCACATATGACAAGAGTGATGATCAGGGAATCAGATGTAGAAATGAACATACCTTAGTCTCAGCTTAAATCACTGAAACATGGGTATGTCACTAATGGATGGACTAACCCACTTGCCTGATCCTCTAACTGGTGCTCCCACACCAGGATTGGAGCTTTCAAAGATTTGCCTTGTGTTCTGTATCTCTAAAGAGTTAAATTAGTAGGATTAAACTGTGATAGATACTCTCCAAACTCTGAATCTTTGTTTTAATTTCTTTATCACAGAAATCTCCTCTAATGCTTGCTGGTACGGCTGACGGGATGGTTGCAGTTTACTCATTAGTCAATGAGACTCCCGAGGGGTGGTCCTCATACCTGTGCTCACGTTCAGCAAACAAGTTTCGGTTCAAAATCCCTGACAACGACCTTCGACAGAATGCATACCCAGTTACCGATATGGTAGCGGTGAACAGTGAATCGGAAGTGTGGTACAGCAACGGTCCTGGGATCCTGGTCATAGAAACACTTACTGCAGAAATAACTTGGAGATTGGAACCTTATCAGCCTCCCTCTCAGGTCATATCAATGACTTGCAACCTTGGATGTAATGGGGAAGAGGCCATCTGGTGTCTGGATGACAAGACAAGTACTTTAGTTATGTACCGCTCTTATCAGATCTGTGCCCGGTACACATGCAGTGACTGTAATCCATTGCGAGACATGTTCACCATCCAGCAGCCTACCAGTGCCACACCAGCCACAGCCATTACACCCAAGGACATGAAAGACTCCAACTCCACAGATGTCAGCATCATCTTCAATGATGAGGTTGGGACACAGATAATAAGACATTTTGATTCTATGACTGATTACTGTTCTCTGTCCTCCGAATCTTGCTCCTTCACCAACACCAGATCGTCATTTAATGCACTGAGCTCACCAGCCAGTCCCATAAGTATTCCTTATTCCACTGACTACGATGAATCAGACAAGTCAAATGTACCATGTGACAGGTCTGGGGACATCTCTCCATTGGTGGATGATGTCACACAGCTACAAGCTATAAAAATCTTAACAGTAAAGGACACTCTGTGGATACCAAGGTAGGTGGGTTATCAGCTTCACGCAATTTAAAAGATTAGAAAATGCAGCTTTCTTCATTTATAATTATATAATATAATTACATAATGTTTTATATAAAGTGTGTGATGTTTTGGGGTGTTTAGGGTGAGTTTTCTAAATTCTTTTCCTACTGCGTTGGTGTTTCTAACATAAGCCTAGCAAACATTTTCAGCTTTAATCTGAAGAGGCTCCTCCTCATTGGGATTTTTTTTTCCTTCTTCAGACTGTCAATGATTTAATGATTCGTGTGTGAGTCCATGTGATATTACACTTTGAGTCTTTAGTGCTGGAAATGCTCATTCATTGAAGTCCTGAAGCAAACTATAATGTTTCAGGAAAGAGTTACTTGTTTATCTGTAACTTCAGAATTGAATATGCTGAGCTATTGTGAGTTAAATGCAGTGTCTATGTAAATTTCTTTGAATAGAATTACAAAACTAATTTGAGACAGAGCTATAATCTGGTTCTGTTTCATCTTGGCTTTCTTATATGTATTTTTTGTTTCTCTGCCATCTCTTAACTCTTTAAGTAGGGTTTAATAACCTGACTGTAAACTGAGTGAGGATTAATGGCAATGTGATTTGCTGATTCACTGTATGATCCTGACCTCATGGGACAGCCAATGAATTCGGGATACATTGTGTTATGATCCCAGCTGATAATGCTGGACAAATCAGATCCCAGAACCCAAACCTGACTTGGTGGATTCTAACTTTTTTTTTAGAAATTGTGGAGGAAAGTTACTGAACAAATTCACAGGAGTCGGCTGATGAACTTATAACACAAAGAATAAAATATTTATTAAACAAGAAAAATGAACGTCATTACACCTGACAAAGAGGTTGAAAAGGTCTCAATAGAAACACAGGAAGAATACTCAAATTCACACTTTTAACCCCAGCAATATCTTTACAGACTCATAAACCAGTGAAGAGTTACCACTAGTTTGACACAAATACTCCTTGCTTGGGACTGGCACGTGTGCGAACATTTTTCTTCTGGTGAATTCTTGAGCATTCACTTGATGCTTCTCATCCAACTTGTATTTCTCCCCAAGACACCCAAGACCGCACTCTAAACCGTAGAGCAAACACGAGTTCCCTAAACGCAGTCTCCCACTAGCCTTGTGGTATTTCTCTTTCTAGAGAGTTGAAAATCCCCGTCCTCCCTCCCTGACACACACTGAACTCTTTCCCGTCTTTCTCTCTGTCTCTGCAGTTGGGATTTTCCACTCCAAAATTCTCGCCTGAAGTCAACGGACATTTTGCTAGTCCATCAAATTTTCCAACCTGCCCGCGATGATTTCCATGGCGGGCAGGACTGGAAAATCCCGGCCTGAGCCTCTGTGTCACTTGACCACTGTCGCTAGGCAACAGCCCAGTTTTTCTACTTTGTATTTTTTTCCCATAATCACTAAATTTCTGACCCCTTTTTAACCCATCTCTTTAACTTCAGGAGTTGTAAAAGCTCATTAATAGATAACAAACCCAAAAGACTGATCTTTCAGCTACAAGTCCACCCAGACTTCTAGGCACCAAGGCTCATACCCAACCTACATGAAACTAAAACCCATTTTGACCTTACTTAACACACACACACACACACACACACACACACACATATATATATATATAAATATATATATATTCAACTTAAAAATTATACATTGTCCCTAACAATCATGCCTGCAAACTTATTATTCTGCTGCCCATGGCCTGTCTGATGTGAAATCCTGCTGGCCCATCACCCTCTGCTCACTGACCAACATTACCCCCCACCCCGGTTTCCCAATGCTGCAGGTTTAAACTTCTTATACTTGTGTTTAAATCCCTTCTATCCTCTGTAAGTTTCTCCACCATCTCTCTCCTCACCATGCTATTGACTAACCCAACGCTCTGGCTGCTCTCCCACATTTTACCCTCTTTAAACTTGAGGTCATCCAGAACTCAACTGACGTGTCTTAACTCCCCTTCCCCTATCACCTCTGTGTTCATGGACCTACTTTGGCTCCTGGTCAAGCAACTTCTTGATTTCAAAATTCTTGTCCTTGTTTTCAGATCCCTCCTTGTCCTCACCCCTCCCTATCTCTGCAACCTCCTCCAGCCCCTCGATCCTTCAATATTACTTTGCTCCTCTAATTCTGGCCTCCAGTGCAGCCCTGATTTTAATTGCTCTACCATTGGTGGCTGTGCTTTCAGTTGCCTAAGCTGGTCCCAAGCTCTGGAATTCCCTCCCTACACCTCTCTGCCTCTCTATCTCACTTTTCTCCTTTAAGAAACTCCATAAAATCTATCTCTTTGACCAAGCTTTTGGTCACTTAACAAAATAGCTCCTTCTGTGGCTCTTTGTCATATTTTGTAATGCTCTTATGAAGCATCTTGGGATGTGTCATTACATTAAAGGCACCATCTAAATATAAGTCATGAAACACACCCCCAACAGAGAAGGAGAAGGTAGGGAAGGTGTGGCAATAAATGGACCTTTGTGCTTGAGCAGTTTGCAAAAAAATCACAAAAGCAAAGGCGACAGAGGAGACTGCAACAACTACAGGGACATCTCACTCCTGAGCATCATTGGGAAGCCTTCGCAAGGGTCAGGCTTAAATGACTCCACCTACTTTCAGATCGAGTAGTGGAACGCAGTGTGGTTTCTGTACCAGAGGATTTACTGTGGACAGGATCCTCTCCATACATCAGCTCCAAGAGAACAGGATATACCTCTTTACCTTACGTTTGTAGATCTCACTGAAGCATTCGACACGGTCAGCAGGGCAGGTTTTGGAGAAAATTGGCTGCCCATGAAAGCTCCTCCGTCTCCTCCTCTCCTTTCATGACAACATCCGCTGTAGAGTTTCACAGCTTCACTTCTGACAATTTCAGAGTGAAGAATGGAGTGAAACAGGGCTGTGTCCTCGCCCCCAGTCTGGTATTTTCTTCTCCTGACTTTTGCCTTCCCTGCAGATATAGGAGTTTACCTGCAAACTAGGTCAGACAGAAAGCTCTACATTCTGTCCAGACTGAAAGTGAAAACAGAATTACCGCACGTCTTGATCAGAGAACCTCTCCACGCTGACGCCAGGTTCTCGCACAGAAACTCAGCTACAAAGGCTCATGGATTCCTCTCCCAGGCCATAACGTGTTCTCCCTGACTAGAAGCATCAAGGAAACCTCGGTCATGGGATAGGGTGTCTCTTCCTCGCTCCTGATCGCACCAAAGGGCTCCTGCCGGAAGCGGTTAGCAAATTCTGCTTGGGTTCTTGGGTCCACAGTGACACACAATCTGTCTCTCGATGCAGAGCTCGATACTCGCATTGGGAAAACAGCCATCACCTTTATCCCACTCACAAAACATACATGGAATAACCTCAAACTGAGTCTTAGGACCAAGATGCTGGTTAATGAAGCCTGTGTTCTCAGCACCTTGCTGTATGCCTGTGAAACATGGACAACTTACAGCTATCGAGAAAGGAAGCTCAACGACTTTCATCTTCGCTGTTTGAGGTGTGTTCTGTGCATCTCCTGGAAGGATAAATACAGCAATCCTTTCAAAGGCAAAGCTCCCATGTACATTGACACTCATCAAACAGAGGTGACTTTTCTGGCTTGGGGACATTTGCCAGGTGGAATTTGGTCTCATACCCAAGGACTTTCTGTACGGAGAGGTAGCCAGAGCCCCGTGAGCAATGGGACGTCCAAAGCTCCATTTCAAGGATGTTTACTATCCTGACAACAAAGAGCCTAAACTCTCACACTGGGAACACGAGCCGATGACGATGGTGACGTCACCTGTGGGCTGACATACGCTACCATGACGACCAGTGGCTACAGCGGCTTGGCAACAGGCACCAACACCAAAGACAGGAATCTACAGCGACACCAGATACCCACTTCACAGCGGCATTTGTGGCAGAACCTGCCTCTCACAGGTCGGTGTCTTCAGCCATCAGGAATAGTTCACCAAATGACGCTTCCCCATCCCCAGTGCATTAGCTGCACGTCCATTACCCTTCCTCAGATGGGAGAATGCTGACAGGAAATGTACATTGTTGTTGTTGCTGCCTGTTCTGCTGATTCTGACCTCTTACACACTCCCTCCATTTCCCCCACCATTGGCAGCTGCCTCTGCCTTAGGCTTTGATCACTTCTCATAGTTTATTTTATGTCTGTGTGAAGCATCTCAGAACATTTTTCTACCTTAAATGCATAATAGTTACTTGTTGTTGTTGTTGTTGACTCCGGTCACTGACCCTCTGTGGAGATTGTCCGGAAAGTTTGAGTTTGCGATGGACTCTGCTAATGTCTCCGACTATGAGGTCGATGGGAGACCTCGGACAGTTCCCATTTATTTACCCAGGAAATGTTAGACAGAAAGATCCTAGTCTAACTGCTGGGTAACTACAGAACTGCAGAGCTGACCCCCCGAATCACTCACACCTGCCCCCACTGAGCCCATGACTACCCTCTGACCCGACTACCCCTCCAGACCACACTAACCCCACCCCACCCAACTATCCCCCCCAACCCCAGACCCGATTTGACTAGCGACCAACCTGACTACACCTCCCTACCCGACCTAATTACAACCCCCCCACCTCCAGCTCACCTACCCACCTCACCCACCTGCCACCCCATCCATCTACCACTCTATCCATCCACCACCTGCCACTGTAGCCACCTACTTTCTCACCTATCTCCCACCCTATCCATTTATTGACTTGCCTACATGCCCATCCTACCACCTTTCCCATTCACTCAGTAATCCAGTCACCTATTCACTCATTTACTAACATTCACACTGAACTTTAAACCTACCTTCCAGCAGCTAGTGCAGTGTAAAGGAAGTGTGTCTTTGTTATTCCCCCCCTACCCAATGCTACATCGCTGTAATGGAGTTCTTCGTGGGACTGTACACTCCACATTTTCAAAGAAGCCAGGCTTTGGAAGATGCAGACAGAGATGTGGAGCTGGGTCAGGGTGCAGAAATGTACAAGTGGAGCGGCAATCTGATTATTATTGCCAATCTGCAGAACATTCGAGCCAAGGTATCAGCTCTTGATAGATTTGATGTTTCACAATGACACAAAAATCAGTAAAAGATTCTTTGGGCTCTACCTGCCACTCTGCACAGCACTGAAATCTTACACCTCATTCAACCATCGGGCTCAGTGTTTGATCACAAGACAATGATGTTCTGAGATGTGTCCTTCTGTCTTGGACTCTAGGTGTGGGACTTGGTTCATAGACAGACTGTAGACATACTCTGATATCTGCTTTGCACTTGTTTATTAATTTCACTTCTGAACAGGTTACAGAGTTGCTGTTAGGCCTAATTCCAGCCTCTCTCTCAAAGGTCTAACACCATCACTGACGAGTGTCAGTGGTACATCATTTTCTACATCATATGTTAGCATATCCCATCTGTTAACCCTTTATACTACACCTACCCCCCAAATATAATATCCAATTTTCAACAACATCGTGAAACTATATCTTTAACTATTTACATTGCAATTCTATAATTCCCTTTTTACAACTACAGATTCTACCCAATTCCAACTGCTACTGTTCCCCTTCCCAAAACACAGTCCTGGGGAATTCAATCTCCCTCAGTTTTCTTGGCCCTTAAGGAAGATGGCTTGGAGACATGGGAGCCTTTCTTCTGCATCTGGTAGGACATCATCACCTGCAGAATAGGACAACACTTTGGCAGCATCGCAGTCGGCATAGCTGGGAAGCGCAGTGTAGGTTTCAGAATGACTGAACTGCGAGGACAACAAAAGACCGATTGAGAAGCCTGAAGAGAATCAACCTTTGGACCCTCTGGGCCTGGGAGAGAAGAAGTCAGGACACTGAGGAATGTATTGCTCCCTCGAAGGACTCTGGCAAGAAGCTTCAGAAGAGGAATGATCTTCAACTCTTGGGAAGGCTGTCACTGCTTTATCATCAACTGCTCTATCAAATACTGAAAAGGGATTGAAGACCTGAGATTTCAATTAACTTAGACAACGAAGGAGACAATGACTAACTTCCTGTAAGGCTGTCAGGAAAAGAAGAAGAGATGATTTCCCAATGATTATCCAGGAGGACCTTCTACCCTCTGTGGGCAGTGGTAAGAGAGCCACAATTCTCTCTGTACGAGGCTGATCCACTCTGGGCAATGGGAATAATTTCTGAGAATATGGAGACAAGACAGCGTCTTCTATAATGAGAGGAATTTCCTGTAGCCAATCAATGGGGACAGGATTGCTGTACAGGATTCTGCAGCTTCAGAAGTGCTAAAGATTCTGCCGCAGCTTCTGCGCTGATCTCCAGCTCTGAAGAGAAGACTTCCGGCTGGGACTGAAGAATAGGCGCCAACTGACTTCCACCCTGGAAAGGTACCTGCTCTTTAGCAGCAAGATCCTCTGTGGACTCTGACCTGGACTCAGGCAAAGCGTCCTCTGTGGAAGATCCTTCATGAACAACAGGAGATAAAGTAGACAATACATGGGTAGATTCAGTGGAACCAAGACCTGAATGCTGCTCAGTCACTAAAGGCACAGCTGATCCTACTAAAAAGACAACAGAGACATCACAAGGTGGATCCAACAATGGGGAAGACGAATCATCCTCTAGGACCTCAGTCTCCAAGAGGTCACTCAGGGATTCTTCCTCATCACTCTCTAGAAAGAGCCAATTCTGGTCCCACAGTTCTTCATGCACTGTCCGCTGCAGTACCTTCTGCATCCGCCACCTCCGGCCTTACTTCATGAAGAACTGAGAGATTCATAACTTCAGTCTCTGCCCAGGGTCTAGTGGATGGTGTCTCTGTGAAAAAAAGGAACTTTCTGCTGATTGAATAAACTTCCTCAGTTTCTAGAGGCTGAAGTTTCACTGCTTCTAAATAAAAGGTCAAAGGTTGTTGCATGAAAGACAGTGAGTCATTCAAATGATGAGCATCATCTGTTTTTTTCTAGGATACCGAGAAGGATGCCAACATCACTGCTCAATAAGGATGTACGTTAATTGTGAAGAACATAGAGAGCATCAACGATCTGTCATCCCTTGTAGCTAAAAGGAGCAATAATTCTGCCTTTGATTGGAAACCAATGTCACCTAGACCTTGTCACTTCATGTCTGATGGATGAAGAGTCATTGGCTCAAACCAGTTGAGATTATCGGCTAATATATTAACAGCAGCACCAGGATCAATGTTAAAAGTAGTATTGAAGCCGCGAACTTGGACTGTAACTGACCAGTCGTCTGGGTTACAACCATCTACTTCCCCCAGGAACTCTGTATTTTTGTCTTTTTCTGGCCTTTCCAATTATTGGATGGAATGTGATTCGGCCACACTTTCTCTCTTGTCTTCGACTTTGATTAAAATTGCTGGATTTGCGGAAATGTTTGAAATGTCCGGTTGCTGCACTGGAAGCAGTCAGCGCTCCCTGCTGGCCAGGCTTGGTGTCTGCGCTGGGTTTTCGCACCACAATGCATGCATCCCAAAGCGGCTGCCAGCATGGATTTTCCCACCCTCTTTGCCCGGTTTGATGGGCTTCCTTGTGGGTGGGGCTGCTGCCCCTGGGTCTCCCCAGTCTACAGAGTCATGTGAAGCTTCAGAGTCACCCTGAATTATAGCCCAATTGAATGGTCTAAGCTCGGCCTACCTTGCATATAGACCCCTTGATCCAAAGTAAGAGTATCTTTGGACTGCAGAAAGTCTGAAAGTTTCTCATCCCAGACACTCCCAAGTATGTGATGACAGATTAGCTGGCCCGTCAGTGCCCCGGATCTACAAGAGATATAGGCCATATAGGTCGGTTAGAAATAATTCAATCCATTTCTCCAGGTCCTTGTGAGCACTGGTTAAAGCGTTTCACTTCATCCTAAAATACCTGTCAAAAGCTTTCAGAATGGACGCAAAATCCCCGGTGGACTCCTGTACACTCTGCCTTAGGAAAACGTCATCTTCTACTGGACCTACTGCATAAAGAAAGCAGTTAACTGGAAGTGTGGCTCCTTTTTGTGGAGGTCTAATACTGCTCAGTACTGGAGAAAATGGCGTTTCCATAACCCCCACTGCTCTGCAGGTGCTCGAGGCAGTCAAACGGGTGGGCGAGGGCAGGGACTGCTCACCAGGCACAGTCATCGTTCCCTCTCTCCAGTGTATCTCCTCCTTCTGACGAAATTCCTTGAGCTGCTTTCAAAGGTTTCTTCACTCTGTGGTCCTTCGATAACACCGATCTGTCTTTTACATCAATGTCCCCACGGCTGCCAGCATGGGCTGAGATTGAGTCCTTCTGAATTGGACTCTAGGCGTGGGACTTGGTTCTTAGACATACTCTGGTATATGCTTATCACTTGTTTATTAGTACTACGTGTAAACAGGTCACCGGGTAGGCACGTAGCTCCTAGGCATGATTCCAACCTCTCTTTATAGAGAGAGAGAGGGAGAAAGAGTTTAACACATGACTGACTGATGTCAGTAGTACATCATTATCAATGTCATTCATTAGCTTATCCCATTCATTAACCCTTTATACTTCACATGACACTGTACATTCAGTAAATAGCAGATCAAAGTGACCATCATTTTTCAGTAGGGAATATTTTCCTCTTACTGGAAGAAGCCATCAATTAGCTCCCTGCTAACAGTGGGATTGAAATTCATCTCGTTCACAGCTACAGATGTAGATTGTTAGATGTAGACTGTTAGATTGGCCTGGTACACGCACTATCATGTATTTAATTCCATTCACTACAGTGGAATGGAATGTCAGTTGCTGTGTGTAACCCCTGGTTGATCCAAGATCATTCATTTTGAACTACCCAAGTTGAAATTCAATCCATTTTGTTGTGTGAAGTCTCCCCCCATGGGACCCCAGGCCAGCAGAGTCACACTTTGACCAAAGCTGTCAGTGCTGTGGATGCAGGGAATCAAGAGCTGGAGAGTGACAATGTGCAGAGTCTGATCAGCTTCACAGAGGTAGATCTGGAGGTGATAGGGTGGGAATTTCAGAAAATTTCATATCAGATGTTTGACTAATGTGATCCCACCCGTGAGTGGTCCTGCTGGAGTCAGGGTCACGCCAACACCACTCGCCTAGCAGCACTGGGAGCCAATTGGTAGCAATTAAGTGGTCACTTGGGGACAGATTGGTGACGATGCCATGATTTCCCAACGGCAGACCGGTCCCCTTTGAGGGGGCCATTGCTTGGAGGCCTCCCAGCAGTGGGACAGGGGAGCCAGCGAGTTCTCATTTAAACCCCCTGCCCTGGAACCACAGTGCGAGGGAGCCACAGCTGCAGCCACATGTCATCTTGTCGAGGGGCCTTTCCCTCTAGAATGATGGCCTGGCATCATTTTACACTTTGTTTGAAGCCATCAGAGGGCTCCTCCATCTTGAGGTGCCCTCAAAGTCTCCCACGTACAGTGGCAGCACTCACCTCTCCCAGACCCAGAGCCTCAGGCACTCCCATTGGCCCTCCTCCATGCACAGTCCACCCCCCTAATTGGACAAGCCCCCTGGAAAAAGCCCCTGGTAAAATCAAGCAGGCAGGTGGACCTCAAATTATTGGGGTTGGGACCCAGAAAGGGTCCAGTTACTTGTTTAAAACTAAGCAGTCAGATTTCACCCAGTGCTGAGGATCTTGGAGAAGGAAGGAAAGATATTTAGAAAGCATTGGGAATTGGAGAGGATGAATTTTGGAAGGGGGTGGGGGTGGTGACAGAAGGTGTGGAAAGGAATGGACACTGCCTTATTAAAGAGGTAAGCACAACATCTACATGTGTAGAGCCAGGAGGGGCTGTGAAACTGTGAAACACAAACTGGAATAGATCATTCAGCCTCTCAGATCTGCCCCATCTTCAGTTCGACTGTGGCTAATTTGAAGCTCATTCCTATTCTTCTGGCTGAGCTCCATATCCCCTGATACCTTTAACCAAAAGGAAAGAATCAATCTCAGTGAAAATTCCAGCTGATAGCTAATGTTCGCAGCCTTTTTGGGGAGAGAGTTCCAGATCTGATCTCCACCACCCTCCGTGATTTCGTTCCTAAATGTCCTGTCCTAATTTTGAAGTTGTTCTCTTATACTGGAATTCCATACCAGAGGAAATAGGATAAAGAGAGAAACTCTCAAATACTTTTAACATTTCAAATAAAACAATCCACAGTCTTGTTGCTTCACTACAGACTGGAAAAAGGGGAACACCGAGTTATCGTGAATCACAAGAGGCCATTCAGTCCAACACCTTCGTTACAGCATCTAAAACTAACCCTCACAGCTCCATGTATTCTCCCCCAGCCCTGTATCAATCCCAAACTAATCACATTAGCCCGTTCTCTCCCTGTAGTCCTGTATCAATTCAGAAATAATCCCACAGCTCCACTTTTTACTCATAATCCTGTATCGATCCAAAATGGATGCTAATTGCCATGGTCTTTCCCTATAGCAGTACATCAACCCAAAATAATCCCACTGCCCCAGTCTCTGTAAGTCTGTCCCCTGACCCAGTAACAGTCTGTCTCTCGCTCCGTCCCTGACCCTGTAACAGTCTGTCTCTCGCTCCGTCCCTGACCCTGTAACAGTCTGTCTCTCGCTCCGTCCCTGACCCTGTAACAGTCTGTCTCTCGCTCCGTCCCTGACCCTGTAACAGTCTGTCTCTCGCTCCGTCCCTGACCCTGTAACAGTCTGTCTCTCGCTCCGTCCCTGACCCTGTAACAGTCTGTCTCTCGCTCCGTCCCTGACCCTGTAACAGTCTGTCTCTCGCTCCGTCCCTGACCCTGTAACAGTCTGTCTCTCGCTCCGTCCCTGACCCTGTAACAGTCTGTCTCTCGCTCCGTCCCTGACCCTGTAACAGTCTGTCTCTCGCTCCGTCCCTGACCCTGTAACAGTCTGTCTCTCGCTCCGTCCCTGACCCTGTAACAGTCTGTCTCTCGCTCCGTCCCTGACCCTGTAACAGTCTGTCTCTCGCTCCGTCCCTGACCCTGTAACAGTCTGTCTCTCGCTCCATCCCTGACCCTGTAACAGTCTGTCTCTTGCTCTGTCCCTGACCCTGTAACAGTCTGTCTCTCGCTCTGTCCCTGACCCTGTAACATTCTGCCTCTCACAGGAGGACTGGAGAATTGCAAACATTACACCCTTGTTCAATAAAGGGTGTAAATATAAGCCCAGCAACTACAGGCCAGTCAGTTTTACTTCGGTGGTGGGGAATCTTCTAGAAACAGGGATTCGATACAAAATTAATAGACACATGGACAAATGCAGGTAAATTAAGGAAATCCAGCATGGATTTCTTAAGGGAAAATCATGTTTATGCTAACTTGCTGGAGGTATTTGAAGATGTAAGAGAAGGTTTTATTATTTATTCTTTCTTGAGGTGTGGGTGTTGCTGGCTAGGCCAGCATTTATTGCCCATCTGTAACTGCCCCTGAACTGTGTCGCTTGCTCAGCCATTTCAGGGGGCAGTTAAGAGTGAACCACATTGCTGTGGGTCTGGAGTCACATGTAGGCCAGACCGGGTAAGGACGGCAGATTTCCTTCCCTAAAGGGCATTAGTGAACCAGATGGGTTTTTACAATAATCAATGATAATTTCATGTTCACGATTACTGAGACTAGCTTCATATTTCAAATTTGGGACCCTTGCCTTCCCTGGTATATATTAATGATCTAGACCTTGGTGTACAGGGCACAATTTCAAAGTTTGTGGATGATGTAAAGTTTGGAAGCATTGTGAACTGTGAGGAGGACAGTGTAGAACTTCAAAAGGACAGAGACAAGTTGGTGGAGTGGGCGGACAGGTGACGGATGAAGTTCAATACAGAGAAATGTGTAGTGATTGATTTTGGTGGGAAGAACATGGAGACACAATATAAAATAAGGGGTACAATCCTAAAGGGGGTGCAGGAGCAGGGGGACCTGGGTGTATATGTGCATAATCCATTGAAAGTGGCAGGACAGGTTGAGAGAGTAATTAATAAAACATATAGTATCCTGGGCTTTATTAATAGGGGCTTGGAGTATAAGAGCAAGGAGGTTATGTTGAACTCGTATAAGACACTAGTTCGGTCCCAGCTGGAATATTGCATCCAGTTCTGGGAGCCGCACTTTAGGAAAGATATGAAGACCTTAGAGAGGGTGCGGTAAAGGTTCACTAGAATGGATCCAGGGATGAGGAACTTCATTAATGAAGATGGATTGGAGAAGTTAGGGATATTTTCCTTAGAGAAAAGAAGACTGAGAGGAGATTTGGTAGAGATATTCAAAATCATGAGGGGTCTGGACAGAGTAGATAGGGAGAAACTGTTCCCACCCATAAAAGGATCAGGAGTGAGAGGGCACAGATTTAAAGTAATTAGTAAAAGAAGCAAAAGCCTCAGAGTGTGGCGGAGGCAGGTTCAACTGAAGCATTCAAAAGGGAATTAGACAGTTATGTAAAAAGGAGGAATGTATCGGCTTATGGGAAGAAGGTGGGGGAGCGGCACTATGTAAATTGCTCATTCAGAGAGGTGGTGCAGACACGATGGGCCGAATGGCCTCCTTCTGCACAGTAACAATTCTAAGATTCCTGCCTGAACCATTCCCTGTGAGAGAACATTCCACACGCCAACAACCCTCGGTGCAAAGAGATTTATTTTTGCCTCCTCATTCTGAGTGAGCATTTTTGGTGATGCCTCCAATTTCTCTTCAGTTCCCTGTTTCGCTGCTGCAGTTTTATGGGTAAACTTTGTTGTCAATTTAAGCTGGTGGAATTCAGTTGGAATATTATTTCACAATCCAGATCGGATATTCTCCACCGGTGCTTCTATGCTCACCCACACCCACAGTGACCAGTTCACTGGTTGTGTGGGTTCAAGGTGATTTGCTTTGATGATTCAGAGACCAGGGAAGATTTGAACTGAAAGATTTGAATTGCTTTAGGACTGACAGGCCTGCCTTACTGATTTGTGCAGTTGAAACCATCTTGGTAATGTTGGTGGAGATTTCACATAAGCTCCAAAACTGAAAAATTGAGCAAAGGGATTTGTATTAGTGTCAGCTGTGGCTCAGTGGGTAGCACAGTGGGTAGTGTCAGCTGTGGCTCAGTGGGTAGCACTCTCCCCCCCCAAATCAGGAAGCTGTGGGTACAAATCCCACTCCAAGACTTGAGTACAAAAAGTCAAGTCTAACACTCCAGTGCAATTTCAATACAGCAGGAGTGCTGCACTGTCAGAGAGGTACCATCTGTCAGATGCAAGGCACCATCTGTCCCCTCATGTGGACATATGAGATCTCATTTTGAAGAATAACAGGGGAGTTATCCCCAGCGTCCTGGCCAATATTCACCTGTCAATCAACATCACAAAAACACATTATCCAGTCATTATCACAAAATGGTTGCTGCATTTCCTACATTACAATATTAACTACATTTCAAAAGTACTCCATTGGCTTCAAAGCACTTTGCAACATCCGGTGGTTGTGAAAGGTGCTTTGTTTGGCTCTATGCAGGGCTCACTCAGTTGCACTCTCACATCTGGGTCAGAGAATTATAGGAACACACTAAAACTTAAAACAGTAATCTTCACTGTCATCCAGTGTAATACTAATGGGATGCTGCACTGTCAGAGGTGCTGTTTTTCAGATAAAATGTAAACCAGATAAAATGTAAACTCTTGAGTGGATGCAAAAGATCTCACAATACTATTCAGAGAAAAGCAGGAGAGTTCTTCTGACATCTTGGCCAATATTAATCTTTCAAGCAACATCACAGGAGTGAGTTGGTCATTATCCCATTGCTCTCTCTGCCATTTTGGCTGCTGCATTTTTTTTGTTCCAACAGTGACTGCATTGTTTAAAAATTCTCCATTGCCTGTAAAGTGTGTTGGGACATCCTGAGGAAAGGGGTTATAGAAATGCAATGCTTTCTTTTTAATGTTAGTTCTATCTTGGTAATGATTGATTCTGTAAATAAAGTGGATAAAATATGTTACATTTGGCTGATTAACAATGTGTACATTCAGATGTACTGATCAACCAGGTGAGAGTCACATAGAGACTGCACAATGCACCGAATCTCATTAGGTATATCGCATCCACTGTGTACTGCACCCATTGCACAGTGCACCCCCTGCAGGCTGCACCCACTGCGCTCTGCACCCACTGCACGCTGCACCCACTGCACTCTGCACCCACTGCGCTCTGCACCCACTGCGCTCTGCACCCACTAAGCTCTGCACCCACTAAGCTCTGCACCCATTGCACAGTGCACCCCCGGCAGGCTGCACCCACTGCGCGCTGCACCCACTGCGCTCTGCACCCACTGCGCTCTGCACCCACTGCAGGCTGCACCCACTGCGCGCTGCACCCACTGCGCGCTGCACCCACTGCGCGCTGCACCCACTGCGCGCTGCACCCACTGCGCTGCACCCATTGCACAGTGCACCAACTGCACTCTGCACCCTCTGCGCTCTGCACCCACTGCGCTCTGCACCCACTGCGCTCTGCACCCACTGTGCGCTGCACCCACTGCGCTCTGCACCCACTGCGCCCATACTGCCCTACTCCCAGTGCACACTGCAGCCACCCTGTTCTGTTCATTGTTGCTGATTGTTGCTCGAAACCCCTTTTTAAATGCTGTGTTGTTCCATTTCATTTCAGACAAGGTGGTGATATCATTGTTATTGAGCTGGAAAGCCAGCTTGGCTGCCAGCAAGGCAGGGTAACAGCAGTGCTGAAAGCAGAATCTGTGTCGAAGGGCAGGTAAGTGTGTGAAATGTGAATGGAAAGCTCACGAGAAACCCCACTCCACAGTCTGTCTCTCAAGCCCTGCCCAACCCCTCATACAATCCATTACACCACACGGACAATGTGCTGGAGACAGGTTTTTCAGCTCTGTAATTATCCTCGGGTGGGAGGTGTTTTAATCCAATCTGATAGATTGCTGGATTAGATCTGTCATATAATCATGTTTTTTTTATTCACTCATGAGATCAGGGCATCACTGGCTGGGCCAGCATTTATTGCCCATCCCTAGCTGCCCTTGAGAAGGTGGTGGTGAGCTGCCTTGAACCGCTGCAGTCCATGTGGTGTAGGTACACCCACAGTGCTGTTAGGGAGGGAGTTCCAGGATTTTGACCCAGCAACAGTGAAGGAACAGCGATATATTTCCAAGTCAGGATGGTGTGTGCCTTAGAGGGGAACTTGCAGGTGGTGGTGTTCCCATCTATCTGCTGCCCTTGTCCTTCTAGATGGTAGTGGTCGTGGGTTTGGAAGGTGCTGTGGAAGGAGCCTTGGTGAATTCCTGCAGTGCATCTTGTAGATGGTACACACTGCTGCTACTGTGCGTTAGTGGTGGAGGGAGTGAATGTTTGTGGATGGGGTGCCAATCAAGTGGGCTGCTTTGTCCTGGATGGTGTCCAGCTTCTTGAGCGTTGTTGGAGCTGCACTCATCCAGGCAAGTGGGGAGTATTCCATCACACTCCTGACTTGTATATTGTAGATGGTGGACAGGCTTTGGGAAGTCAGAGGGGAAATATTCGTCGCAGGATTCCCAGCCCCTGACCTGCTCTTGTAGCCACAGTATTTATATGGCTAGTCCAGTTCAGTTTCTGGTCAATGGTAACCCCCAGTTGATATGGATGTTATTAACACCATTACTTTCTAAAGTATATCCCAGTTACAGTATAAACTTTTTAAACACATTCTTCAGACAAGATACAGGTATTTATTTCTATTCATTCCTGTTCAGAAGCGGTCCTTTGATCTTTGGCTTTTCACTCTGTGGGCAAAATGCAGCGGGAAATCCACCTCAGTTCATGTGTGGTTGTATATTCGGGCTGGAATTCAGGTTTTAGAAACATAGAAAATAGGAGCAGGAGGAGGCCATTCGGCCCCTCGAGCCTGCTCCGCCATTCAGAATGATCATGGCTGATCCTCTGTCTCGATGCCGTACTCCCGTTCTCCTCCCATACCCTTTGATGTCTTCAGAGTCTAGAAATCTATCTACTTCCTTCTTAAATATATTCAGAACTTGGCCGACACAGCTTCTGTGGTAGAGAATTCCACAGGTTCACCGCCCTCTGAGTGAAGAAGTTTCTCCTCATCTCATTCCTAAATGGTGTACCCCGTATCCTGAGACTGTGACCCCTTGTTCTAGACCCCCCAGCCAGAAGAAACATCATCCCTGCATCCAGTCTGTCCATCCCTGTCTGAATTTTATACGTTTCAATGAGATCTCCTCTCATTCCTCTAAACTCCAGTGAATGCAGGTCTAGTTAACCCAATCTCTCCTCATATGACAATCCTGTCATCCCAGGAATCAGTCTGGTGAACCTTCGCTGCACTCCCTCTATGGCAAGTACATCCTTTCTTAGGTAAGGAGACCAAAACTGCACACACCGCTTCAGGTGTGGACTCACCAAGGCCCTGTACAGTTGCAGTAAGACATCCTTGCTCCTGTACTGAAGTCCTCTTGCAATGAAGGCCAACATACCATTTGCCTCCTTAACTGCTTGCTGCACCTGCATGCTTGCTTTCAGTGATTGTGAACAAGGACATCCAAGTTCCTTTGACTAGCAACGTTTCGCAATCTATCACCATTTAAATAATATTCTGTCTTTCTGTTTTTCCTACCAAAGTGGATAACTTCACACTTATCCACATTATACTGCATCTGCCATGTATTTTCCCACTCACTCAGCCTGCCTAAATTGCCTGAAGCCTCTTAACATCCTCCTCATCACTCACATTCCCACCAAGTTTCATGTTGTCAGAAAACTTGGAAATATTACATCTGGTTCCCTCATCCAAATCATTGATATATGTTGTGAATAACTGGGGCCCAAGCACTGACCCCTGTGGTATCCCATTAGTCGCTGCCTGCCATTCCAAAAAAACCCCATTTATTCCTATTCTGTTTCCTGCCTGCTAACCAATTCTCAATCCATGCCAATATATTACCTCCAATCCCATGTGCTTTAATTTTACACAATAACCTCTTATCTGGGACTTTATCAAAAGCTTTCTGAAAATCCAAACACACCAAATCCACTGGTTCTCCCTTATCTATTCTGCTAGTTGTTTCTCCAAAAAACTCCAGTATGTTTGTCAAACATGATTTCCCTTCATAAATCCATGTTGACTTTGTCTAATCCCTTTGATATTTTCTAAGTGTCCTGCTATCACACCTTTTATAATAGACTCTAACATTTTCCCGCCTTTTTTAAATAGTGGGGTTACATTTACCACCCTCCAATCTGCTGGGAATGTGCCAGAATCTACAGAATTTTGGAAGATAACGACCAACACATCCAATATTTCCATGGCCACTTCCTTTAGTACCCTGGGATGTCGATTATCGGGCCCTAGGGATTTATCAGCTTTCAGTCCCATTAATTTCTCCAGCATTGTTGTTTTAGTAATAATTTCCTTCAATTCCTCCTCCTCACTAGACCCTTGGTTCCCTAGTGTTTCTGGCAAGTTACTTGTGTCTTCCTCCATTAAGACAGAGCTAAAGTTGTTGTTTAATAGCTCTGCCATATCCTTGTTCTCTATTATAAATTCTCCCATTTTGGACTGTAAGGGACCTACATTTGTCTTCACTAATCTTTTTCTTTTTACATACTTACAGAAGCTTTTGCAGTCCGCTTTTATCTTCCTTGTAAGTTTACTCTATACTCTATTTTTCCCCTCTTAATCAAACTCTTGGTCCTCCTTTGCTGAATTCTAAACTGCTCCCAATCCTCAGGCTTGCTACTTTTTCTAGCAACTTTATATGATTCCTCTTTGGATCTAATACTATCCTTAATTTCTTTTGTTAGCCATTTGGGCCACTTTTCCTGTTGTGTTTTTGCACCAGAAAGGAATGTATAACTGTTGCAACACATACATTCATTCCTTAAATATTAACCATTGTCTATCCACTGTCAAGCTTTTTAATGAAGTTCCCCAATCTATCCTAGCCAACTCACCCTTCATACCTTTGTAGTTTCCTTTGTTAAGATTTAGGGCCCTAGTTTCAAATTGGACTACTTCACTTACCATCTTAATGATGAATTCTATCATGTTATGGTCACTGTTCCCTAAAGGACAACAAGATTGTTAACTAACTCCTTCTCATTGCACAATACCAAATCTAGGATAGCCTGTTCCTTAGTAGGTTCCTCAACATACTGGTCTAAATAACCATCCCGTACACATTCCAGGAATTCACCCGCCACAATATTATTGCTAATATGGTTTGGCCAGTCTATAAAGATTAAAGTCACCCACAACTACTCTAGCACCCTTGCTACATGCACCTCTAGTTTCCTGTTCAAGGCCGTCCCCTACATTATCAATACTGTTTGGAGACCTGTAGACAATTCCCACTAATGTTTTCCGTGCCTTGTTGCTTCTTAGCTCCACCCAGGCTAATTCTACATCTAGATTTTCTGAGTCAATATCCTCACTCACTATCGCACTGATTTCATCCTTAACTAACAACGTCACCCCACCTCCTTTTCCTTTTGTCCTGTCCATCATAAATATCGAGTACCCTTGGATATTCCGTTCCCAGCCTTGGTCACCCTGCAGCCATGTCTCTGAAACCACAATCATATCGTATCTGTTTACATCTATGTGCACTGTTAATTCATCTACCTTATTGTGAATGCTCCGTGCATTCAGATACAGTGCCTTTAGACTTGTCTTTTTAATATTTTTACACATTGTTTTGTACTGTGACCCTATTTACTGCCAGCCCTTGTTTCCTCTGCCTTCCACTTTTGATTTCTACTTTTCTGTCTTTCATTCCTATCTTTGTTTCCCTCTCTTGTGTCTCCCTGCTCAGGTTCCCATCCCTCTGCCAATCTAGTTTAAACCCTCCCCACAGTACTAGCAAATGCCCCTGCGAGGATATTGGTCCCAGTCCTGCTGGGGTGCAACCCATCCAGCTTGTACAGGTCCCATCTTCCCCAGAATTGGTCCCAATTCCTCAGGAATCTAAATCCCTCCCTCCTACACCATCTCGCCAGCCACACATTCATCTGGTCTATTCTGCTATTCCTGATCTCACTAGCACGTGGCACTGGGAGTAATTCTGAGATTACTAACTTTGAGGTGCTTTTTCATTTATTTCCTGGCTCCCCATATTCTGCTTCCAGGACCTCATCGCTCTTCTTATCGATGTTCTTGGCACCGATATGACCACGACCTTTGGCTGTTCACCCTCCGCCTTCAGAATGTCCTGCAGCTGCTCAGTGACATCCTTGATCCTGACACTGGAGGCAACATACCATCCTGGTGTCATGTCTGCGGCCGCAAAAACGTCTACCTGTTCTCCTTATGATAAAATCCCCTATAATTATTGCTCTCCCACTCTTTTTATCTCCCGCACCCCCCCCCCCCCCCCCCCCGGCCCCACCCTGTGCAGCTGTGTCACTCATGGTGACACAGACTGGCTCTTGCTGCATTCGCCTGAGAAACCATCACCCCCAGTAGTAGCCAAAATAGAAAATCTATTGGTGAGGGAGATGGACCCAGGGGACTCCTGCTCTACCCGCCTAGTGTTTTTACACTGTCTGGCGGTCACCCATTCCCTTTCTGCCTGTGCACTCTTTACCTGCGGTGTGACCACCTCACTGTGTGTGCTATCCATGAAGATTTCAGCCTTGCAAATGTGCCACAGTGACTCCAGGTGCAGCTCCAGCTCTGAAACGTGGATTCCGAGTAGCTGCAGCTGGAGACACTTCCTGCACACATGGTCGCCCTGGGCACTGGAAGTGTCCCTAACTTCCCACATCGCACAGGAGGAGCATTCCACTTGGCTGAGCTGCCCTGCCATGATTTACCCTTATATTACTTCCTTTGCTTTTAGTTCCTCTAGTTTAGAGAATATTAAGGACAGAGGAAATACCAGATGCTACTTACCAAGGTTGCCGCTCTTCTTACTGAGGACAGGTAGAAAATGAAAGGATCCCTCCTTCCCCTCTTCATTGAACTCCCTGTCTCACCAAACTCCAACTGAAGCACTCAAATGCAATAATAACAAATCAGACACAGTTGATACTTTGTATTATCTCTTGAAAAACAAGTGCAAAATATGCATTGAAGAGAAAACCACCTGACAGATGTTAACATTTGGAATCCATACACTTTTCGTTCGTTGTGTTTCTCTCCTTTTACTGTATTTCCCTCTTTGTTGGATTGTTTTACTCTTTTGCTTGTATGGTAATCTAGGAGTTTTAATTGCTCCTGATTTGCACAAAGCAGTGTAATGACTTTCAGTAACAAGCACCTGGGACGCCAAAAGCGTAAATATCGCTTAGAAAATATAGAAATAGAAAATTTGCAGCACAGCTTGGAGGCCATTCAGCTCATTATTACTGTGCTGGCCAGAAGTAACTTGATCAGGTTGTTTGATGAGGTAACAGAGAGGTTTGATGAGGGCAAACTGTTGATGCACTGTGCATGAACTTCCAAAAGGTATTTGATAAAATGCCACATAATAGGCTTGTCAGCAAAGTTGAAGCCCATGGAAATAAGGGATAGCGGCAGCGTAGACACAGAGCTGGCTGAGTGACAGGAAACAGAGGCTGGTGGTGACTGGGTTATTTTTGGACTGTTTACAGTCAGAAGGTATACAGCGGAATTCCCCAGGTACTGTACTAGGACCACTGCTTTTCTTGATATGTATTAATAATCTAGACTTGGGTCTACAGGGCACAATTTTGAAATTTGGAGCTGATATAAAACCTGGAAGCATTGTGAACTGTGAGGGAAATAGTGTTAAATTTCAAGAGGACATAGACAGGCTGGTGGAATGGGCAGTTGAGTAGCAGACTCAATTTAATCTAGAGAAGTATGGAATAATTAATTTTGGTAGGAGGAATGTGGGGAGACAGTATAAAATCCAGTGCAATTCTAAGGGATGCGCAGGGGCAGAGGGAACTGGGGGAATATATGAACAAATTCTTGAAGGAAGCAGGACAGGTTGAGAATGTGCTGAATGAAGCATGTGAGATCCTCGACTTTATTAATAGACACCAAATGAACCTTAATAAAACATTGCTTCAGCCTCAATTGCATCCAATTCTGAACACTTCACTTTAGGACGTGAAGGCATTAGAGAAGATGCAGAAAGATTGACGAGAATGATTTCAGAGATGTGGGCCTTCAGTTACAGGGATAGATTGGAGAATTTGGGGTTGTTTTCCTTGGAGAAGAGAAAGTTGAGATAAGATCTAATAGAGGTATTCAAAATCATGGGGGGTCTGGACAGAGTAGATAGGGAGAGACTTCCCATTCAGTCAAGAAAGTCAAGAACCAGAGGACACAGATTTAAGATAAATGGCAGAAGACCCAAAGATGACATGAGGAAAAGCTTTTTTACACATTGACTGATTAAGATCTGGAATGCACTGCTTGAGAATGCGGTGGAGGTAGGTTCAATCAAGACTTTCAAGGGAAATTATCTGTAAAGAAAATATTAGCAGGGCTATGGGGAAAATGTGGGGAGTGGGACACTAGCTGAGCCCCTCTGTTAGAGAGCCAGCATGACCACAATGGGCTGAATGGCCTCCTGTGCTGTAACCATTCTATGATGCTATGAAATTCAGATTTTATGAAAGGTCCCCTATCGAGTACTGCACTCAAGTCATAGTCAAGTATTTTTTAAATGCAATGAGGCTTTCTACTACAACCTATCAGGTAGTGAGTTTCAGATCCCTACCACCCTCGAGGTAAAAATCTTTCTCCTGAACTCCACTCAAGTCCTTCTACCAATTTCCTTAAATCTATTCCCCCTGGTTATTGACCGTTCTGTTAATGAAAATAGGTCCTTCTTATTTACTCCACCACCAAATAATCTAATAAATCCCCCTTCAGCCTCCTCTTCTCCAAAGAAAACAGCCCCGGCCTATCCAATCCTACCTCAAAACTAAAATTCTCCATTCATTAATCTCCTCTGTACCCTCTCTAGTGCAATTACATTCTAACTGTAGGACAGTGACCAGGACTGTACACAGAACACTAGCTGTGGCCTAACTAGTCTTTGAGATGTTTCAAAAATAAATTCTCTATTGCTTTATTCTCTGCTTCAGTCAATACAGGGAAGTATCCTGGATGCTGTAATCACCTTACCTACCCAGCCAGCTACGTTCCAGGATACATGGACATTCACCCTAAGATCCCTCTGTTCCTCTACACCTCTCTGTATCCTACCATTTATTGTCTATTCCTTTGTCTTGTTTGTCCCCCTCAAATGCATCACCTCACACTTCTCTAGATTGAATTCAATTTGCCATTTCTCTGCCCACCTGACTAGCCCATTGATATCATCTTGCACTCTACACCTTTCTTCCTCAATATCAAGCACATGACCAATTTTCGTATCATCTGCAAACTTCTTAATCATTGCCCCAACATCATTGATAATGTAAATCATTGCCACATACCACAAAAAGCAAGGGTTCCAGTATTGAGCTATGCAGAGCCCCACTAGAAAGGGCCTCCCATTTACAAACTCCCATTTCCAAAACCACCCACCGACCATTACCCGTTGCTTTCTGCCACCGAGCCAATTTTGGAGCCAACCTGCCACTTACCCTTGTCTCCAAGGGCAGTCACTTTTCTGATCAGTCTTGTTTGTCAGCATTGTAGTTTGTACTTAGCTAGAAGCACTGATAACATTACTAACACTGTCCTGTCTGATGTCCCCCTCCCTTACAGCAAGCTGGTGGAAGCCGCTGTTGTGGCGAAGGACACGGTGGTCTGCTGCTTTAGGGATGAGACCGCAGATTGGACGCTGTATGTTTGGAGGGCCTGGGGATCCAGGGAATTTGAGTTTTTCTATCAGTCGTATGAGGAGTTGGCGAGAATGGAAGTCAGCATGCGCAGACGGAGGTAGCCCAGTGAACTTAATTCAGCCCCTCTCATTATGTAAACCCTACGGACTGAGGAGGAAAACTGTAGAACAGACAATAATTCTGTTCTCTAATTAAGGCTATCAACAATAAGAAAAACATACTCATCGCTGATTTTCTCTGTGAACTTAACTCATGAAAGCACGAGGCACGGTACGAGAAACTGAGTACAATTGCTGAGATCGGATTGTCGAAATGGGTGGAAATCACTGCAGGTCCTGTTGCACAGAACGGGAATTCATTCAGGTTTCAAAGACACTTCCTGAATTCCGATCTCCATATCACTGCTGCTGGTTACTTCATGTACAGTCGCATATTTCTCTCTACTTGGAACTGCAAACCCATATCTGATTCCTGTAAAGAGTTTAAATGGGGAGAATGTATTTATTGTGCAATGAATGTGAAGAACAAATTGTCAGTAAATGATAGAAGTTCTGAACCTGTGAGAGATTCGGTTACAACTTTCAGGAATTTTGTGGGGTAGAGATACAGGATTTGTTCACACAATTTCTCTTGAAGAAACTCTGCTTTATCTTTGACTGCAGGGCAATTATCTCAGGTTAAGCGAGGAAATATTTGGGTCCAGGTGACCCAGGGTCAATTTCGAAGACCAGTGCCAGATATTGGACATGAAGTTGGAAAATCCCCTCGATGCCAACAAAACAGACAAAAGATAAAACTGGGGCCACAAGGGACCAGCTTGGATACTTGGTGTGTGCACAGTTAACTCGCTCGGCTAGGGAGAGTGATAGTTATTTCCCTGTTGGATAGTTGAGGCCAACCAAAGGAGGATGTTACGATCCACTTAGGGACTGTAAACATTTGAAGAGAAATCTGTATGCCCAGTGATTTAGCCAATAGAACTACTCCACAAGATTTCATGTTTTTAAACGAAAACTTTACTGTATTTAAAAGAATTAAAAAATTCCAGCAGTCTTAACACTATTAACTGTAACTATGTATGTTATGTACTCAGTTTTATTCCTTACTTTTCCAAAGCTTTTTCCTTATAAATCACATTAACCTGAAAGCTATTTATTTCTGTAGGGACCACCCAAAAGTATGCCACAGTCCTCTGGAATTTACTTTAATTCTCCTCAATTCCAGCTAATCTCTGAGGTAGGATTCTTTTTTTAATACTTCTCAATTACGAATGCCTCCGTCCCTTGTTCTGGTTGCCTTCTCAATGCTTCCATGCTGAATCCTTTCTTTACCACATGACTCCATGAGGACCATTGTAGATTTCTTCACTAGCTTCAAACTGGGCTATCTTCCAGCTTCTGCTCCCTAACAAAATTCAAATTGAGATTAAGCCCACCCACATTCCAGGTGGTGAATAATGAGGTTAGCTTTTTCTCTGCTTACACTGCAGGGCTCACTGCCATTGACTTTGGCTATCTTCTCTTAGTGAGCTGCAAACTGCGTACACCAGGCCCAAGCTGCAACTAATATTCCCAGATAAAGTGAAACCAGAGAATCTCCCAAGTTCCACACATCTACCCATCTCCATAATGATGTGGCATGCTCTGGGATACCCTCAAGCAGACCTTTAATTTAAGTATCCCTCACTTAAAATACCTTCCTTGATCTGAGAAAAAAATAGATTTTACAACCCTTCAAGATTTACAGAATGCTTTTAAACTAATTTAGCACTAACACCCAAAACAGAAACATTGCTCTGAACTGCCCTTACTGCAAGGATTGCAGACATCATGCCTCCAGGTCTTTAGCTGAGCAAGACCACCTGCTCTTTAATGCTCTTACCTTTCTAACTATTAGCCTCTTAAGACAACCTCGCTCCAGCCGTTTAAGTGCAATAAACTCCAAGCTTCCACAAGCTTGTTTGAATTGCATTCACCCCATTCCCCACTGTTAAAAACTTTAATTCCTAAAACTAATAGTTATATTGTAAAACACATGAACCATGAACTAGATATTCACAACAGCAGGTTCCTGAGTGCTGTGCAATGATACATTTGGATGAGACTCATCAGATAACACGCCCAGTGCTGCACTGTCAGAGGGTCAGCACTGAGGGAGTGCTGCACTGTCAGAGGGTCAGTATTGAGGGAGTGCTGCACTGTCAGAGGGTCAGTATTGAGAGTGTGCCGCACTGTCGGAGGGTCTGTACTGAGAGAGTGCCACACTGTCGGAGGGACTGTACTGAGGGAGTGCTGCATTATCGGAGGATCTGTACTGAGGGGTGCTGCACTGTCGGAGGATAAGTACTGAGAGGTGCTGCACTGTCAGAGGGTCAGTACTGAGGGAGTGCCACACTTTCAGAAGGTCAGTACTGAGGGAGTGCCGCACTGTCAGAGGGTCAGTACTGAGGGAGTGCCGCACTGTCAGAGGGTCAGTACTGAGGGAGTGCCGCACTGTCAGAGGGTCAGTACTGAGCAGTGCTGCACTGTCGGAAGATCAGTACTGAGGGAGTGCCGCACTGTCAGAGGGTCAGTACTGAGGGAGTGCCGCATTGTCAGAGGGTCAGTACTGAGGGAGTGCCGCACTGTCAGAGGGTCATTACTGAGCGAGTGCCGCACTGTCAGAGGGTCAGTACTGAGGGAGTGCTGCACTGTCGGAGGGTCAGTACTGAGGGAGTGCTGCACTGTCAGAGGGTCAGTACTGAGGGATCACTGCACTATCAGAGGGTCAGCACTGAGGGAGTGCCGCACTGTCGGAGGGTCAGTACTGAGGGATCACTGCACTGTCGGAGGGTCAGTACTGAGGGATCACTGCACTATCAGAGGGTCAGCACTGAGGGAGTGCCGCACTGTCGGAGGGTCAGTACTGAGGGATCACTGCACTGTCGGAGGGTCAGTACTGAGGGATCACTGCACTATCAGAGGGTCAGCACTGAGGGAGTGCCGCACTGTCGGAGGTCAGTACTGAGGGAGTGCCGCACTGTCGGAGGGTCAGTACTGAGGGATCACTGCACTGTCGGAGGGTCAGTACTGAGGGATCACTGCACTGTTGGAGGGTCAGCACTGAGGGAGTGCCGCACTGTCGGAGGGTCAGTACTGAGGGAGTGCCGCACTGTCAGAGGGTCAGTACTGAGGGAGTGCCGCACTGTCGGAGGTTCAGTACTGAGGGATCACTGCACTATCAGAGGGTCAGCACTGAGGGAGTGCCGCACTGTCGGAGGGTCAGTACTGAGGGAGTGCCACACTATCAGAGGGTCAGCATTGAGGGAGTGCCGCACTGTCGGAGGGTCAGTACTGAGGGAGCGCTGCAGTGCCAGAGGGTCAGTACTGAAGGAGTGCTCCATGTCAGAGGGTCAGTACTGAGGGAGTACCACACTGTCGGAGGGTCAGTACTGAGGGATCACTGCACTGTCGGAGGGTTAGTACTGAGGGATCACTGCACTGTTGGAGAATCAGTACTGAGGGATCACTGCACTGTCGGAGGGTCAGTACTGAGGAAGTGCCGCACTGTCGGAGGGTCAATACTGAGGGAGTGCCGCACTATCAGAGGGTCAGCACTGAGGGAGTGCTGCACTGTTGGAGAATAAGTACTGAGAGGTGCTGCACTGTCAGAGGGTCAGTACTGAGTGGTGCTGCACTGTCGGAAGATCAGTACTGAGGGAGTGCCGCACTGTCGGAGGGTCAGCACTGAGGGAGTGCCACACTGTCAGTACTGAGCAGTGCTGCACTGTCGGAAGATCAGTACTGAGGGAGTGCCGCACTGTCGGAGGGTCAGCACTGAGGGAGTGCCACACTGTCAGTACTGAGCAGTGCCGCACTGTCAGAGGGTCAGTACTGAGGGGTGCTGCACTGTCAAAGGGTCAGCACTGAGGGAGTGCTGCACTGTCAGAGGATCAGTACTGAGGGAGTTCTGCACTGTCGGAGGGTAAGTACTGAGGGAGTGCCGCACTGTCGGAAGATCAGTACTGAGGGAGTGCCGCACTGTCGGAAGATCAGTACTGAGGGAGTGCCGCACTGTCGGAAGATCAGCACTGAGGGAGTGCCACACTGTCAGAAGGACAGTACTGAGCAGTGCTGCACTGTCGGAAGATCAGTACTGAGGGAGTGCCGCACTGTCAGAGGGTCAGTACTGAGGGAGTGCCGCACTGTCAGAGGGTCAGTACTGAGGGAGTGCCGAACTGTCAGAGGGTCAGTACTGAGGGAGTGCCGCACTGTCAGAGGATCAGTACTGAGGGAGTGCTGCACTGTCGGAGGGTAAGTACTGAGGGAGTGCCGCACTGTCAGAGGGTCAGTACTGAGGGAGTGCCGCACTGTCAGAGGGTCAGTACTGAGGGATCACTGCACTGTCGGAGGGTTAGTACTGAGGGATCACTGCACTGTCGGAGACTCAGTACTGAGGGATCACTGCACTGTCGGAGGGTCAGTACTGAGGAAGTGCCGCACTGTCGGAGGGTCAATACTGAGGGAGTGCCGCACTATCAGAGGGTCAGCACTGAGGGAGTGCTGCACTGTCGGAGAATAAGTACTGAGAGGTGCTGCACTGTCAGAGGGTCAGTACTGAGTGGTGCCGCACTGTCGGAGGGTCAGCACTGAGGGAGTGCCACACTGTCAGTACTGAGCAGTGCTGCACTGTCGGAAGATCAGTACTGAGGGAGTGCCGCACTGTCGGAGGGTCAGCACTGAGGGAGTGCCACACTGTCAGTACTGAGCAGTGCTGCACTGTCAGAGGATCAGTACTGAGGGAGTGCTGCACTGTTGGATGGTAAGTACTGAGGGAGTGCCGCACTGTCAGAGGGTCAGTACTGAGGGGTGCTGCACTGTCAGAGGGTCAGCAGTGAGGGAGTGCTGCACTGTCAGAGGATCAGTACTGAGGGAGTTCTGCACTGTCGGAGGGTAAGTACTGAGGGAGTGCCGCACTGTCGGATGATCAGTACTGAGGGAGTGCCGCACTGTCGGAAGATCAGTACTGAGGGAGTGCCGCACTGTCGGAAGATCAGCACTGAGGGAGTGCCACACTGTCAGAAGGACAGTACTGAGCAGTTCTGCACTGTCGGAAGATCAGTACTGAGGGAGTGCCGCACTGTCAGAGGGTCAGTACTGAGGGAGTGCCGCACTGTCAGAGGGTCAGTACTGAGGGAGTGCCGAACTCTCAGAGAGTCAGTACTGAGGGAGTGCCACACTGTCAGAGGATCAGTACTGAGGGAGTGCTGCACTGTCGGAGGGTAAGTACTGAGGGAGTGCCGCACTGTCAGAGGGTCAGTACTGAGGGAGTGCCGCACTGTCAGAGGGTCAGTACTGAGGGAGTGCCGCACTGTCGGAAGATCAGTACTGAGGGAGTGCCGCACTGTCGGAAGATCAGTACTGAGGGAGTGCCGCACTGTCGGAGGGTCAGCACTGAGGGAGTGCCACACTGTCAGAAGGACAGTACTGAGCAGTGCCGCACTGTCGGAAGATCAGTACTGAGGGAGTGCCGCACTGTCAGAGGGTCAGTACTGAGGGAGTGCCGCACTGTCAGAGGGTCAGTACTGAGGGAGTGCCGCACTGTCAGAGGATCAGTACTGAGGGAGTGCCGCATTGTCAGAGGGTCAGTACTGAGGGAGTGCTGCACTGTCAGAGGGTCAGTACTGAGGGAGTGCTGCACTGTCAGAGGATCAGTACTGAGGGAGTGCTGCACTGTCAGAGGGTCAGTACTGAGGGAGTGCCGCACTGTCAGAGGGTCAGTACTGAGGGAGTGCTGCACTGTCAGAGGGTGAATACTGCGGGAGTGCTGCATTGCTGGCGGTCAGTACTGAGGGAGTGCTGCACTGTCAGAGGGTCAGTACTGAGGGAGTGCCGCACTGTCAGAGGGTCAGTACTGAGGGAGTGCTGCACTGTCAGAGGGTCAGTACTGAGGGAGTGCTGCACTGTCAGAGGGTCAGTACTGAGGGAGTGCTGCACTGTCAGAGGGTCAGTACTGAGGGAGTGCTGCACTGTCAGAGGGTCAGTACTGAGGGAGTGCTGCACTGTCGGAGGGTCAGTACTGAGGGAGTGCTGCACTGTCGGAGGGTCAGTACTGAGGGAGTGCCACACTGTCGGAAGATCAGTACTGAGGGAGTGCTGCCCTGTCGGAGGATCAGTACTGAGGGAGTGCCGCACTGTCAGTGAGCTTTTGGGGGAGTGCTGCCCCGTCAGATCAGGACTATTTGAATGCTGCTCTCTCCGAGGTGCCATCTTTCAGCTGAAATATGAAACTCAAGCCCCTGAGGAGGTTGTGAATGATTCCGCACACTGTTTCAAAGAGGGTTGGGATTCTCTCAGCTGTTTTGGACAACATACATCAAAACAATTCAGGAAAATTGATGATGACATCATCATTCCATTGCTACCTGGGAGCTTGCTGTGCCATCTCTCCTACATTACAACACTATGTACACTTCAAAGAAATATTTCAATGGCGATAAAGAATTCTTGATGCCCTGAGGTCCTAAAAGGTGCCAACAAATCTTAACCTTCCGTCTGTTTCTGCTGATTCTCTGTTTTGTAATTCAAGGTTTCCTGTTTCATTTGCAAATACACAATTTCAGGTCTTTGCTACAATCACTTCTAGTGGAACAGGATTGTGTGGAGAGAGAGAGAGTGGAACAGGATTGTGTGGAGAGAGAGAGTGGAGCAGGATTGTGTGGAGAGAGAGAGAGTGGAGCAGGATTGTGTGGAGAGAGAGAGTGGAACAGGATTGTGTGGAGAGAGAGAGTGGAGCAGGATTGTGTGGAGAGAGAGAGAGTGGAACAGGATTGTGTGGAGAGAGAGAGAGTGGAACAGGATTGTGTGGAGAGAGAGAGAGTGGAGCAGGATTGTGTGGAGAGAGAGAGTGGAACAGGATTGTGTGGAGAGAGAGAGTGGAACAGGATTGTGTGGAGAGAGAGAGAGTGGAACAGGATTGTGTGGAGAGAGAGAGAGTGGAGCAGGATTGTGTGGAGAGAGAGAGTGGAACAGGATTGTGTGGAGAGAGAGAGAGAGTGTGGAACAGAATTGTGTGGAGAGAGAGAGTGGAGCAGGATTGTGTGGAGAGAGAGAGTGGAACAGGATTGTGTGGAGAGAGAGAGTGGAACAGGATTGTGTGGAGAGAGAAAGAATGTGGAACAGGATTGTGTGGAGAGAGAGAGTGGAACAGGATTGTGTGGAGAGAGAAAGAATGTGGAACAGGATTGTGTGGAGAGAGAGAGAGTGGAACAGGATTGTGTGGAGAGAGAGAGAGAGTGGAACAGGATTGTGTGGAGAGAGAGAGAGTGCAACAGGATTGTGTGGAGAGAGAGAGTGGAACAGGATTGTGTGGAGAGAGAGAGTGGAACAGGATTGTGTGGAGAGAGAGAGAGAGTGGAACAGGATTGTGTGGAGAGAGAGAGGGAGAGTGGAACAGGATTGTGTGGAGAGAGAGAGAGAGTGGGACAGGATTGTGTGGAGAGAGAGAGAGTGGAACAGGATTGTGTGGAGAGAGAGAGAGTGGAACAGGATTGTGTGGAGAGAGAGAGTGGAACAGGATTGTGTGGAGAGAGAGAATGTGGAACAGGAATGTGTGGAAGTAGAGAGAGTGGAACAGGATTTGGTGGAGAGGGAGAGTGTGGAACAGGATTTTGTGGAGAGAGAGAGTGGAACAGGATTGTGTGTAGAGAGAGAATGTGGAACAGGATTGTGTGGAAAGAGAGAGTGGAACAGGATTGTGTGGAGAGAGAGAGTGGAACAGGATTGTGTGCAGAGAGAGAGTGGAACAGGATTGTGTGGAGAGAGAGAGTGGAACAGGATTTTGTGGGGAATGAGAGTGGACGGACTGTGTGGAGAGAGAGAGTGGAACAGGATTGTGTAGAGAGAGAGAGTTGAACAGGATTGTGTGGAAGTAGAGAGAGTGGAACAGGATTGTGAGGAGAGAGAGAGTGGAACAGGATTGTGTGGAGAGAGAGAGAGTGGAACAGGATTGTGTGGAGAGAGAGAGTGCAACAGGATTGTGTGGAGAGAGAGAGAGTGGAACAGGATTGTGTGGAGAGAGAGAGTGGAACAGGATTTTGTGGAGAATGAGAGTGGACGGACTGTGTGGAGAGAGAGAGTGGAACAGGATTTTGTGGAGAGAGAGAGTGGAACAGGATTGTGTGTAGAGAGAGAATGTGGAACAGGATTGTGTGTAGAGAGAGAGTGGAACAGGATTGTGTGGAGAGAGAGAGTGGAACAAGATTGTGTGGAGAGAGAGAGAGAGAGTGGAACAGGATTGTGTGGAGAGAGAGAGAGAGTGGAACAGGATTGTGTGGAGAGAGAGAGAGTGGAACAGGATTGTGTGGAGAGAGACAGTGGAACAGGATTGGGTAGAGAGAGAGAGAATGTGGAACAGGATTGTGTGGAGATAGGGAGGGAGAGTGGATGAGGATTGTGTGGAGAGAGAGACAGAGTGGAACAGGATTGTGTGGAGAGAGAGAGTGGAACAGGATTGTGTGGAGAGAGAGGGAGAGTGGAACAGGATTGTGTGGAGAGATAGAATGTGGAACAGGATTGTGTGGAGAGAGAGAGTGGAACAGGATTCGGTGGAGAGAGAGAGAGAGTGGAACAGGGTTTGGTGGAGAGAGAGAGAGAGTGGAACAGGATTGTGTGGAGAGAGAGAGAGTGGAACAGGATTGTGTGGAGAGAGAGAGAGTGGAACAGGATTGTGTGGAGAGAGAGAGAGAGTGGAACAGGATTGTGTGGAGAGAGAGAGTGGAACAGGATAGTGTGGAGAGAGAGAGAGTGGAACAGGATTGTGTGGAGAGAGAGAGAGAGAGTGGAAGAGGATTGTGTGGAGAGAGAGAGTGGAACAGGATTATGTGGAGAGAGAGAGAGTGGAACAGGATTGTGTGGAGAGAGAGAGAGTGGAACAGGATTGTGTGTAGAGAGAGAGAGTGGAACAGGATTGTGTGGAGAGAGAGAGTGGAACAGGATTGTGTGGAGAGAGAGAGCGGAACAGGATTGTGTGGAGAGAGAGAGTGTGGAACAGGATGGTGTGGAGAGAGAGAGAGTGGAACAGGATTGTGTGGAGAGAGAGAGTGGAACAGGATAGTGTGGAGAGAGAGAGTGTGGAACAGGATTGTGTGGAGAGAGAGAGGGAGAGTGGATCATGGATTGTGTGGAGAGAGAGAGTGGAACAGGATTGTGTGGAGAGAGAGAGAGTGGAACAGGATTGTGTGGAGAGAGAGAGAGTGGAACAGGATTGCGTGGAGAGAGAGAATGTGGAACAGGATTGTGTGGAGAGAGAGAGTGGAACAGGATTGTGTGGAGAGAGAGAATGTGGAACTGGAATGTGTGGAAGTAGAGAGAGTGGAACAGGATTTGGTGGAGAGAGAGAGAGAGTGGAACAGGATTTTGTGGAGAGAGAGAGTGGATCAGGATTGTGTGTAGAGAGAGAATGTGGAACAGGATTGAGTGGAGAGAGAGAGTGGAACACGATTGTGTGGAAAGAGAGAGTGGAACAGGATTGTGTGGAGAGAGAGAGAGTGGAACAGGATTGTGTGGAGAGAGAGAGAGAGTGGAACAGGATTGTGTGGAGAGAGAGAGAGTGGAACAGGATTGTGTGGAGAGAGAGAGTGAAACAGGATTGTGTGGAGAGAGAGAGTGGAACAGGATTGTGTGGAGAGAGAGAGTGTGGAACAGGATTGTGTGGAGAGAGAGAGGGAGAGTGGATCATGGATTGTGTGGAGAGAGAGAGAGAGTGGAACAGGATTGTGTGGAGAGAGAGAGAGTGGAACAGGATTGTGTGGAGAGAGAGAGAGAGAGTGGAACAGGATTGTGTGGAGAGAGAGAGAGTGGAACAGGATTGCGTGGAGAGAGAGAATGTGGGACAGGATTGTGTGGAGAGAGAGAGTGGAACAGGATTGTGTGGAGAGAGAGAATGTGGAACAGGAATGTGTGGAAGTAGAGAGAGTGGAACAGGATTTGGTGGAGAGAGAGAGAGTGGAACAGGATTGTGTGGAGAGAGAGAGAGTGGAACAGGATTGTGTGGAGAGAGAGAGTGGAACAGGATTGTATGGAGAGAGAGAGAGTGGAACAGGATTGTGTGGAGAGAGAGAGTGGAACAGGATTGTGTGGAGAGAGAGAGAGTGGAACAGGATTTTGTGGAGAGAGAGAGAGTGGAACAGGATTGTGTGGAGAGAGAGTGTGAATCAGGGTTTTATGGATAGAGAGAGACTGGAACAGGATTGTGTGGAGAGAGAGAGTGGAACAGGATTGTGTGGAGAGAGAGAGAGTGGAACAGGATTGTGTGGAGAGAGAGAGTGGAACAGGATTTTGTGGAGAGAGAGAGTGGATCAGGATTGTGCGTAGAGAGAGAATGTGGAACAGGATTGAGTGGAGAGAGAGAGTGGAACACGATTGTGTGGAGAGAGAGAGTGGAACAGGATTGTGTGGAGAGAGAGAGAGTTGAAAAGGATTGTGTGGAGAGAGAGAGTGAGTGGAACAGGATTCTGTGGAGAGAGAGAGTGGAACAGGATTGTTTGGAGAGAGAGAAAGTGGAACAGGATTGTGTGGAGAGAGAGAGAGAGTGGAAGAGGATTGTGTGGAGAGAGAGAGTGGAACAGGATTGTGTGGAGAGAGAGAGAGTGGAACTGGATTGTGTGGAGAGAGAGAGAGTGGAACAGGATTGTGTGTAGAGAGAGAGAGTGGAACAGGATTGTGTGGCGAGAGAGAGTGGAACAGGATTGTGTGGAGAGAGAGAGTGGAACAGGATTGTGTGGAGAGAGAGAGTGTGGAACAGGATAGTGTGGAGAGAGAGAGAGTGGAACAGGATTGTGTGGAGAGAGAGAGGGAGAGTGGATCATGGATTGTGTGGAGAGAGAGAGTGGAACAGGATTGTGTGGAGAGAGAGAGAGTGGAACAGGATTGTGTGGAGAGAGAGAGAGTGGAACAGGATTGCGTGGAGAGAGAGAATGTGGAACAGGATTGTGTGGAGAGAGAGAGTGGAACAGGATTGTGTGGAGAGAGAGAATGTGGAACTGGAATGTGTGGAAGTAGAGAGAGTGGAACAGGATTTGGTGGAGAGAGAGAGAGAGTGGAACAGGATTTTGTGGAGAGAGAGAGTGGATCAGGATTGTGTGTAGAGAGAGAATGTGGAACAGGATTGAGTGGAGAGAGAGAGTGGAACACGATTGTGTGGAAAGAGAGAGTGGAACAGGATTGTGTGGAGAGAGAGAGAGTGGAACAGGATTGTGTGGAGAGAGAGAGAGAGTGGAACAGGATTGTGTGGAGAGAGAGAGAGTGGAACAGGATTGTGTGGAGAGAGAGAGTGGAACAGGATTGTGTGGAGAGAGAGAGTGGAACAGGATTGTGTGGAGAGAGAGAGTGTGGAACAGGATTGTGTGGAGAGAGAGAGGGAGAGTGGATCATGGATTGTGTGGAGAGAGAGAGAGAGTGGAACAGGATTGTGTGGAGAGAGAGAGAGTGGAACAGGATTGTGTGGAGAGAGAGAGAGAGTGGAACAGGATTGTGTGGAGAGAGAGAGAGTGGAACAGGATTGCGTGGAGAGAGAGAATGTGGGACAGGATTGTGTGGAGAGAGAGAGTGGAACAGGATTGTGTGGAGAGAGAGAATGTGGAACAGGAATGTGTGGAAGTAGAGAGAGTGGAACAGGATTTGGTGGAGAGAGAGAGAGTGGAACAGGATTGTGTGGAGAGAGAGAGAGTGGAACAGGATTGTGTGGAGAGAGAGAGTGGAACAGGATTGTATGGAGAGAGAGAGAGTGGAACAGGATTGTGTGGAGAGAGAGAGTGGAACAGGATTGTGTGGAGAGAGAGAGAGTGGAACAGGATTTTGTGGAGAGAGAGAGAGTGGAACAGGATTGTGTGGAGAGAGAGTGTGAATCAGGGTTTTATGGATAGAGAGAGACTGGAACAGGATTGTGTGGAGAGAGAGAGTGGAACAGGATTGTGTGGAGAGAGAGAGAGTGGAACAGGATTGTGTGGAGAGAGAGAGTGGAACAGGATTTTGTGGAGAGAGAGAGTGGATCAGGATTGTGCGTAGAGAGAGAATGTGGAACAGGATTGAGTGGAGAGAGAGAGTGGAACACGATTGTGTGGAGAGAGAGAGTGGAACAGGATTGTGTGGAGAGAGAGAGAGTTGAAAAGGATTGTGTGGAGAGAGAGAGTGAGTGGAACAGGATTCTGTGGAGAGAGAGAGTGGAACAGGATTGTTTGGAGAGAGAGAAAGTGGAACAGGATTGTGTGGAGAGAGAGAGAGAGTGGAAGAGGATTGTGTGGAGAGAGAGAGTGGAACAGGATTGTGTGGAGAGAGAGAGAGTGGAACTGGATTGTGTGGAGAGAGAGAGAGTGGAACAGGATTGTGTGTAGAGAGAGAGAGTGGAACAGGATTGTGTGGCGAGAGAGAGTGGAACAGGATTGTGTGGAGAGAGAGAGTGGAACAGGATTGTGTGGAGAGAGAGAGTGTGGAACAGGATAGTGTGGAGAGAGAGAGAGTGGAACAGGATTGTGTGGAGAGAGAGAGTGGAACAGGATTGTGTGGAGAGAGAGAGTGTGGAACAGGATTGTATGGAGAGAGAGAGGGAGAGTGGATCATGGATTGTGTGGAGAGAGAGAGAGAGTGGAACAGGATTGTGTGGAGAGAGAGAGAGTGGAACTGGATTGTGTGGAGAGAGAGAGTAAAACAGGATTGTGTGGAGAGAGAGAGAGGAACAGGATTGTGTGGAGAGAGAGAGTGTGGAACAGGATTGTGTGGAGAGAGAGAGTGGAACATGATTGTGTGGAGAGAGAGAGTGGAACAGGATTGTGTGGAGAGAGAGAGTGTGGAACAGGATTGTGTGGAGAGAGAGAGGGAAAGCGGATCATGGATTGTGTGGAGAGAGAGAGAGAGTGGAACAGGATTGTGTGGAGAGAGGGACAGAGTGGAACAGGATTGTGTGGAGGGAGAGAGAGAGTGGAACAGGATTGTGTGGAGAGAGAGAGAGTGGAACAGGATTGCGTGGAGAGAGAGAATGTGGAACAGGATTGTGTGGAGAGAGAGAGTGGAACAGGATTGTGTGGAGAGAGAGAATGTGGAACAGGTATGTGTGGAAGTAGAGAGAGTGGAACAGGATTTGGTGGAGAGAGAGCGAGAGTGGAACAGGATTGTGTGGAGAGAGAGAGAGTGGAACAGGATTGTGTGGAGAGAGAGAGAGTGGAACAGGATTGTGTGGAGAGAGAGAGTGTAACCGGATTTTATGGAGAGGGAGAGAGTGGAACAGGATTGTGTGGAGAGAGAGAGTGGAACAGGATTGTGTGGAGAGAGAGAGAGTGGAACACGATTGTGTGGAGAGAGAGAGTGGAACAAGATTGTGTGGAGAGAGAGAGAGAGAGTGGAACAGGATTGTGTGGAGAGAGAGTTAGTGGAACAGGATTGTGTCGAGTGAGAGAGCGGAACAGGATTCTGGGAGAGTGAGAGAGTGGAACAGGATTGTGTGGAGAGAGAGAGTGGAACAGGATTGTGTGGAGAGAGAGAGAGTGGAACAGGATTGTGTGGAGAGAGTGAGACTGGAAAAGGATTATGTGGAGAGAGAGAGTGGAACAGTATTGTGTGTAGAGAGAGAATGTGGAACAGGATTGTGTGGAGAGAGAGAGTGGAACAGGATTGTGTGGAGCGAGAGAGTGGAACAGGATTGTGTGGTGAGAGAGAGAGTGGAACAGGATTGTGTGGAGAGAGAGAGAGTGGAACAGGACTGTGTGAAGAGACAGAAAGTGAACATGTTTGTGCGGAGAATGAGGGTGGAACAGGATTGTGTGGAGCCTGAGAGTGTGGAACAAGATTGTGTGGAGAGAAAGAGTGGAACAGGATTGTGTGGAGAGAGAGAGTGGAACAGGATTGTGTGGAGAGAGAGAGAGAGAAACAGGATTGTGTGGAGAGAGAGAGAGAGTGGAAGAGGATTGTGTGGAGAGAGAGAGTGGAACAGGATTGTGTGGAGAGAGAGAGAGTGGAACAGGATAGTGTGGAGAGAGAGAGAGTGGAACAGGATTGTGTGGAGAGAGAGAGAGTGGAACAGGATTGTGTGGAGAGCGAGAGTGGAACAGGATTGTGTGGAGAGAGAGAGAGAGTGGAACAGGATTGTGTGGAGAGAGAGAGAGTGGAAGAGGATTGTGTGGAGAGAGAGAGTGGAACAGGATTGTGTGGAGAGAGAGAGAGTGGAACAGGATTGTTTGGAGAGAGAGAGTGTGGAACAGGATTGTGTGGAGAGAGAGAGAGTGGAACAGGATTGTGTGGAGAGAGAGAGTGGAACGGGATTGTGTGGAGATAGAGAGAGTGGAACAGGATTGTGTGGAGAGAGAGAGAGTGGAACAGGATTGTGTGGAGAGAGAGAGTGGAACAGGATTTTGTGGAGAATGAGTTTGGACGGACTGTGTAGAGAGAGAGATTGGAACAGGATTGTGTGGAGAGAGAGAGTTGAACAGGATTGTGTGGAGAGAGAGAGTGTGGAACAGGATTGTGTGGAGAGAGAGTGTGAATCAGGGTTTTATGGATAGAGAGAGAGTGGAACAGGATTGTGTGGAGAGAGAGAGTGGAACAGGATTGTGTGGAGAGAGAGAGTGTTGAACAGGATTGTGTGGAGAGAGAGTGTGAATCAGGGTTTTATGGATAGAGAGAGAGTGGAACAGGATTGTGTGGAGAGAGAGACTGGAACAGGATTGTGTGGAGAGAGAGAGTGGAACAGGATTTTGTGGAGAGAGAGAGTGGAACAGGATTGTGTGTAGAGAGAGAATGTGGAACAGGATTGTGTGGAGAGAGAGAGTGGAACAGGATTGTGTGGAGAGAGAGAGAGAGTGGAACAGGATTGTGTGGAAATAGAGAGAGTGGAACATTTTTGTGTGGAGAGAGAGAGTGGAACAGGATTGTGTGGAGAGAGAGAGAGTGGAACAGGGTTGTGTGGAGAGAGAGCGAGTGGAACAGGATTGTGTGGAGAGAGAGAATGTGGAACAGGAATGTGTGGAAGTAGAGAGAGTGGAACAGGATTTGGTGGAGAGGGAGAGTGTGGAACAGGATTTTGTGGAGAGAGAGAGTGGAACAGGATTGTGTGTAGAGAGAGAATGTGGAACAGGATTGTGTGGAAAGAGAGAGTGGAACAGGATTGTGTGGAGAGAGAGAGTGGAACAGGATTGTGTGCAGAGAGAGAGTGGAACAGGATTGTGTGGAGAGAGAGAGTGGAACAGGATTTTGTGGAGAATGAGAGTGGACGGACTGTGTGGAGAGAGAGAGTGGAACAGGATTGTGTAGAGAGAGAGAGTTGAACAGGATTGTGTGGAAGTAGAGAGAGTGGAACAGGATTGTGAGGAGAGAGAGAGCGGAACAGGATTGTGTGGAGAGAGAGAGAGTGGAACAGGATTGTGTGGAGAGAGAGAGTGCAACAGGATTGTGTGGAGAGAGAGAGAGTGGAACAGGATTGTGTGGAGAGAGAGAGAGTGGAACAGGATTGTGTGTAGAGAGAGAGAGTGGAACAGGATTGTGTGGCGAGAGAGAGTGGAACAGGATTGTGTGGAGAGAGAGAGTGGAACAGGATTGTGTGGAGAGAGAGAGTGTGGAACAGGATAGTGTGGAGAGAGAGAGAGTGGAACAGGATTGTGTGGAGAGAGAGAGGGAGAGTGGATCATGGATTGTGTGGAGAGAGAGAGTGGAACAGGATTGTGTGGAGAGAGAGAGAGTGGAACAGGATTGTGTGGAGAGAGAGAGAGTGGAACAGGATTGCGTGGAGAGAGAGAATGTGGAACAGGATTGTGTGGAGAGAGAGAGTGGAACAGGATTGTGTGGAGAGAGAGAATGTGGAACTGGAATGTGTGGAAGTAGAGAGAGTGGAACAGGATTTGGTGGAGAGAGAGAGAGAGTGGAACAGGATTTTGTGGAGAGAGAGAGTGGATCAGGATTGTGTGTAGAGAGAGAATGTGGAACAGGATTGAGTGGAGAGAGAGAGTGGAACACGATTGTGTGGAAAGAGAGAGTGGAACAGGATTGTGTGGAGAGAGAGAGAGTGGAACAGGATTGTGTGGAGAGAGAGAGAGAGTGGAACAGGATTGTGTGGAGAGAGAGAGAGTGGAACAGGATTGTGTGGAGAGAGAGAGTGGAACAGGATTGTGTGGAGAGAGAGAGTGGAACAGGATTGTGTGGAGAGAGAGAGTGTGGAACAGGATTGTGTGGAGAGAGAGAGGGAGAGTGGATCATGGATTGTGTGGAGAGAGAGAGAGAGTGGAACAGGATTGTGTGGAGAGAGAGAGAGTGGAACAGGATTGTGTGGAGAGAGAGAGAGAGTGGAACAGGATTGTGTGGAGAGAGAGAGAGTGGAACAGGATTGCGTGGAGAGAGAGAATGTGGGACAGGATTGTGTGGAGAGAGAGAGTGGAACAGGATTGTGTGGAGAGAGAGAATGTGGAACAGGAATGTGTGGAAGTAGAGAGAGTGGAACAGGATTTGGTGGAGAGAGAGAGAGTGGAACAGGATTGTGTGGAGAGAGAGAGAGTGGAACAGGATTGTGTGGAGAGAGAGAGTGGAACAGGATTGTATGGAGAGAGAGAGAGTGGAACAGGATTGTGTGGAGAGAGAGAGTGGAACAGGATTGTGTGGAGAGAGAGAGAGTGGAACAGGATTTTGTGGAGAGAGAGAGAGTGGAACAGGATTGTGTGGAGAGAGAGTGTGAATCAGGGTTTTATGGATAGAGAGAGACTGGAACAGGATTGTGTGGAGAGAGAGAGTGGAACAGGATTGTGTGGAGAGAGAGAGAGTGGAACAGGATTGTGTGGAGAGAGAGAGTGGAACAGGATTTTGTGGAGAGAGAGAGTGGATCAGGATTGTGCGTAGAGAGAGAATGTGGAACAGGATTGAGTGGAGAGAGAGAGTGGAACACGATTGTGTGGAGAGAGAGAGTGGAACAGGATTGTGTGGAGAGAGAGAGAGTTGAAAAGGATTGTGTGGAGAGAGAGAGTGAGTGGAACAGGATTCTGTGGAGAGAGAGAGTGGAACAGGATTGTTTGGAGAGAGAGAAAGTGGAACAGGATTGTGTGGAGAGAGAGAGAGAGTGGAAGAGGATTGTGTGGAGAGAGAGAGTGGAACAGGATTGTGTGGAGAGAGAGAGAGTGGAACTGGATTGTGTGGAGAGAGAGAGAGTGGAACAGGATTGTGTGTAGAGAGAGAGAGTGGAACAGGATTGTGTGGCGAGAGAGAGTGGAACAGGATTGTGTGGAGAGAGAGAGTGGAACAGGATTGTGTGGAGAGAGAGAGTGTGGAACAGGATAGTGTGGAGAGAGAGAGAGTGGAACAGGATTGTGTGGAGAGAGAGAGTGGAACAGGATTGTGTGGAGAGAGAGAGTGTGGAACAGGATTGTATGGAGAGAGAGAGGGAGAGTGGATCATGGATTGTGTGGAGAGAGAGAGAGAGTGGAACAGGATTGTGTGGAGAGAGAGAGAGTGGAACTGGATTGTGTGGAGAGAGAGAGTAAAACAGGATTGTGTGGATAGAGAGAGAGGAACAGGATTGTGTGGAGAGAGAGAGTGTGGAACAGGATTGTGTGGAGAGAGAGAGTGGAACATGATTGTGTGGAGAGAGAGAGTGGAACAGGATTGTGTGGAGAGAGAGAGTGTGGAACAGGATTGTGTGGAGAGAGAGAGGGAAAGCGGATCATGGATTGTGTGGAGAGAGAGAGAGAGTGGAACAGGATTGTGTGGAGAGAGGGACAGAGTGGAACAGGATTGTGTGGAGGGAGAGAGAGAGTGGAACAGGATTGTGTGGAGAGAGAGAGAGTGGAACAGGATTGCGTGGAGAGAGAGAATGTGGAACAGGATTGTGTGGAGAGAGAGAGTGGAACAGGATTGTGTGGAGAGAGAGAATGTGGAACAGGTATGTGTGGAAGTAGAGAGAGTGGAACAGGATTTGGTGGAGAGAGAGCGAGAGTGGAACAGGATTGTGTGGAGAGAGAGAGAGTGGAACAGGATTGTGTGGAGAGAGAGAGAGTGGAACAGGATTGTGTGGAGAGAGAGAGTGTAACCGGATTTTATGGAGAGGGAGAGAGTGGAACAGGATTGTGTGGAGAGAGAGAGTGGAACAGGATTGTGTGGAGAGAGAGAGAGTGGAACACGATTGTGTGGAGAGAGAGAGTGGAACAGGATTGTGTGGAGAGAGAGAGAGAGAGTGGAACAGGATTGTGTGGAGAGAGAGTTAGTGGAACAGGATTGTGTCGAGTGAGAGAGCGGAACAGGATTCTGGGAGAGTGAGAGAGTGGAACAGGATTGTTTGGAGAGAGAGAGTGGAACAGGATTGTGTGGAGAGAGAGAGAGTGGAACAGGATTGTGTGGAGAGAGTGAGACTGGAAAAGGATTATGTGGAGAGAGAGAGTGGAACAGTATTGTGTGTAGAGAGAGAATGTGGAACAGGATTGTGTGGAGAGAGAGAGTGGAACAGGATTGTGTGGAGCGAGAGAGTGGAACAGGATTGTGTGGTGAGAGAGAGAGTGGAACAGGATTGTGTGGAGAGAGAGAGAGTGGAACAGGACTGTGTGAAGAGACAGAAAGTGAACATGTTTGTGCGGAGAATGAGGGTGGAACAGGATTGTGTGGAGCCTGAGAGTGTGGAACAAGATTGTGTGGAGAGAAAGAGTGGAACAGGATTGTGTGGAGAGAGAGAGTGGAACAGGATTGTGTGGAGAGAGAGAGAGAGAAACAGGATTGTGTGGAGAGAGAGAGAGAGTGGAAGAGGATTGTGTGGAGAGAGAGAGTGGAACAGGATTGTGTGGAGAGAGAGAGAGTGGAACAGGATAGTGTGGAGAGAGAGAGAGTGGAACAGGATTGTGTGGAGAGAGAGAGAGTGGAACAGGATTGTGTGGAGAGCGAGAGTGGAACAGGATTGTGTGGAGAGAGAGAGAGAGTGGAACAGGATTGTGTGGAGAGAGAGAGAGTGGAAGAGGATTGTGTGGAGAGAGAGAGTGGAACAGGATTGTGTGGAGAGAGAGAGAGTGGAACAGGATTGTTTGGAGAGAGAGAGTGTGGAACAGGATTGTGTGGAGAGAGAGAGAGTGGAACAGGATTGTGTGGAGAGAGAGAGTGGAACGGGATTGTGTGGAGATAGAGAGAGTGGAACAGGATTGTGTGGAGAGAGAGAGAGTGGAACAGGATTGTGTGGAGAGAGAGAGTGGAACAGGATTTTGTGGAGAATGAGTTTGGACGGACTGTGTAGAGAGAGAGATTGGAACAGGATTGTGTGGAGAGAGAGAGTTGAACAGGATTGTGTGGAGAGAGAGAGTGTGGAACAGGATTGTGTGGAGAGAGAGTGTGAATCAGGGTTTTATGGATAGAGAGAGAGTGGAACAGGATTGTGTGGAGAGAGAGAGTGGAACAGGATTGTGTGGAGAGAGAGAGTGTTGAACAGGATTGTGTGGAGAGAGAGTGTGAATCAGGGTTTTATGGATAGAGAGAGAGTGGAACAGGATTGTGTGGAGAGAGAGACTGGAACAGGATTGTGTGGAGAGAGAGAGTGGAACAGGATTTTGTGGAGAGAGAGAGTGGAACAGGATTGTGTGTAGAGAGAGAATGTGGAACAGGATTGTGTGGAGAGAGAGAGTGGAACAGGATTGTGTGGAGAGAGAGAGAGAGTGGAACAGGATTGTGTGGAAATAGAGAGAGTGGAACATTTTTGTGTGGAGAGAGAGAGTGGAACAGGATTGTGTGGAGAGAGAGAGAGTGGAACAGGGTTGTGTGGAGAGAGAGCGAGTGGAACAGGATTGTGTGGAGAGAGAGAATGTGGAACAGGAATGTGTGGAAGTAGAGAGAGTGGAACAGGATTTGGTGGAGAGGGAGAGTGTGGAACAGGATTTTGTGGAGAGAGAGAGTGGAACAGGATTGTGTGTAGAGAGAGAATGTGGAACAGGATTGTGTGGAAAGAGAGAGTGGAACAGGATTGTGTGGAGAGAGAGAGTGGAACAGGATTGTGTGCAGAGAGAGAGTGGAACAGGATTGTGTGGAGAGAGAGAGTGGAACAGGATTTTGTGGAGAATGAGAGTGGACGGACTGTGTGGAGAGAGAGAGTGGAACAGGATTGTGTAGAGAGAGAGAGTTGAACAGGATTGTGTGGAAGTAGAGAGAGTGGAACAGGATTGTGAGGAGAGAGAGAGCGGAACAGGATTGTGTGGAGAGAGAGAGAGTGGAACAGGATTGTGTGGAGAGAGAGAGTGCAACAGGATTGTGTGGAGAGAGAGAGAGTGGAACAGGATTGTGTGGAGAGAGAGAGTGGAACAGGATTTTGTGGAGAATGAGAGTGGACGGACTGTGTGGAGAGAGAGAGTGGAACAGGATTTTGTGGAGAGAGAGAGTGGAACAGGATTGTGTGTAGAGAGAGAATGTGGATCAGGATTGTGTGTAGAGAGAGAGTGGAACAGGATTGTGTGGAGAGAGAGAGTGGAACAGGATTGTGTGGAGAGAGCGAGAGAGAGTGGAACAGGATTGTGTGGAGAGAGAGAGAGAGTGGAACAGGATTGTGTGGAGAGAGAGAGAGTGGAACAGGATTGTGTGGAGAGAGACAGTGGAACAGGATTGGGTAGAGAGAGAGAGAATGTGGAACAGGATTGTGTGGAGATAGGGAGGGAGAGTGGATGAGGATTGTGTGGAGAGAGAGACAGAGTGGAACAGGATTGTGTGGAGAGAGAGAGTGGAACAGGATTGTGTGGAGAGAGAAGGAGAGTGGAACAGGATTGTGTGGAGAGATAGAATGTGGAACAGGATTGTGTGGAGAGAGAGAGTGGAACAGGATTCGGTGGAGAGAGAGAGAGAGTGGAACAGGGTTTGGTGGAGAGAGAGAGAGAGTGGAACAGGATTGTGTGGAGAGAGAGAGAGTGGAACAGGATTGTGTGGAGAGAGAGAGAGTGGAACAGGATTGTGTGGAGAGAGAGAGAGAGTGGAACAGGATTGTGTGGAGAGAGAGAGTGGAACAGGATAGTGTGGAGAGAGAGAGAGTGGAACAGGATTGTGTGGAGAGAGAGAGAGAGAGTGGAAGGGGATTGTGTGGAGAGAGAGAGTGGAAGAGGATTATGTGGAGAGAGAGAGAGTGGAACAGGATTGTGTGGAGAGAGAGAGAGTGGAACAGGATTGTGTGTAGAGAGAGAGAGTGGAACAGGATTGTGTGGAGAGAGAGAGTGGAACAGGATTGTGTGGAGAGAGAGAGCGGAACAGGATTGTGTGGAGAGAGAGAGTGTGGAACAGGATGGTGTGGAGAGAGAGAGAGTGGAACAGGATTGTGTGGAGAGAGAGAGTGGAACAGGATAGTGTGGAGAGAGAGAGTGTGGAACAGGATTGTGTGGAGAGAGAGAGGGAGAGTGGATCATGGATTGTGTGGAGAGAGAGAGTGAAACAGGATTGTGTGGAGAGAGAGAGAGTGGAACAGGATTGTGTGGAGAGCGAGTGAGTGGAACAGGATTGCGTGGAGAGAGAGAATGTGGAACAGGATTGTGTGGAGAGAGAGAGCGGAACAGGATTGTGTGGAGAGAGAGAATGTGGAACTGGAATGTGTGGAAGTAGAGAGAGTGGAACAGGATTTGGTGGAGAGAGAGAGAGAGTGGAACAGGATTTTGTGGAGAGAGAGAATGGATCAGGATTGTGTGTAGAGAGAGAATGTGGAACAGGATTGAGTGGAGAGAGAGAGTGGAACACGATTGTGTGGAAAGAGAGAGTGGAACAGGATTGTGTGGAGAGAGAGAGAGTGGAACAGGATTGTGTGGAGAGAGAGAGAGAGTGGAACAGGATTGTGTGGAGAGAGAGAGAGTGGAACAGGATTGTGTGGAGAGAGAGAGTGGAACAGGATTGTGTGGAGAGAGAGAGTGGAACAGGATTGTGTGGAGAGAGAGAGTGTGGAACAGGATTGTGTGGAGAGAGAGAGGGAGAGTGGATCATGGATTGTGTGGAGAGAGAGAGAGAGTGGAACAGGATTGTGTGGAGAGAGAGAGAGTGGAACAGGATTGTGTGGAGAGAGAGAGAGAGTGGAACAGGATTGTGTGGAGAGAGAGTGGAACAGGAGTGTGTGGAGAGAGAGAGAGTGGAACAGGATTGCGTGGAGAGAGAGAATGTGGGACAGGATTGTGTGGAGAGAGAGAGTGGAACAGGATTGTGTGGAGAGAGAGAATGTGGAACAGGAATGTGTGGAAGTAGAGAGAGTGGAACAGGATTTGGTGGAGAGAGAGAGAGTGGAACAGGATTGTGTGGAGAGAGAGAGAGTGGAACAGGATTGTGTGGAGAGAGAGAGTGGAACAGGATTGTATGGAGAGAGAGAGAGTGGAACAGGATTGTGTGGAGAGAGAGAGTGGAACAGGATTGTGTGGAGAGAGAGAGAGTGGAACAGGATTTTGTGGAGAGAGAGAGAGTGGAACAGGATTGTGTGGAGAGAGAGTGTGAATCAGGGTTTTATGGATAGAGAGAGAGTGGAACAGGATTGTGTGGAGAGAGAGAGTGGAACAGGATTGTGTGGAGAGAGAGAGTGGAACAGGATTGTGTGGAGAGAGAGAGAGTGGAACAGGATTGTGTGGAGAGAGAGAGTGGAACAGGATTTTGTGGAGAGAGAGAGTGGATCAGGATTGTGCGTAGAGAGAGAATGTGGAACAGGATTGAGTGGAGAGAGAGAGTGGAACACGATTGTGTGGAGAGAGAGAGTGGAACAGGATTGTGTGGAGAGAGAGAGAGTTGAACAGGATTGTGTGGAGAGAGAGAGTGAGTGGAACAGGATTCTGTGGAGAGAGAGAGTGGAACAGGATTGTTTGGAGAGAGAGAAAGTGGAACAGGATTGTGTGGAGAGAGAGAGTGGAAGAGGATTGTGTGGAGAGAGAGAGTGGAACAGCATTGTGTGGAGAGAGAGAGAGTGGAACTGGATTGTGTGGAGAGAGAGAGAGTGGAACAGGATTGTGTGGAGAGAGAGAGAGTGGAACAGGATTGTGTGGCGAGAGAGAGTGGAACAGGATTGTGTGGAGAGAGAGAGTGGAACAGGATTGTGTGGAGAGAGAGAGTGTGGAACAGGATAGTGTGGAGAGAGAGAGAGTGGAACAGGATTGTGTGGAGAGAGAGAGTGGAACAGGATTGTGTGGAGAGAGAGAGTGTGGAACAGGATTGTATGGAGAGAGAGAGGGAGAGTGGATCATGGATTGTGTGGAGAGAGAGAGAGAGTGGAACAGGATTGTGTGGAGAGAGAGAGAGTGGAACTGGATTGTGTGGAGAGAGAGAGTAAAACAGGATTGTGTGGAGAGAGAGAGTGGAACAGGATTGTGTGGAGAGAGAGAGTGTGGAACAGGATTGTGTGGAGAGAGAGAGTGGAACATGATTGTGTGGAGAGAGAGAGTGGAACAGGATTGTGTGGAGAGAGAGAGTGTGGAACAGGATTGTGTGGAGAGAGAGAGGGAAAGCGGATCATGGATTGTGTGGAGAGAGAGAGAGAGTGGAACAGGATTGTGTGGAGAGAGGGACAGAGTGGAACAGGATTGTGTGGAGAGAGAGAGAGAGTGGAACAGGATTGTGTGGAGAGAGAGAGAGTGGAACAGGATTGCGTGGAGAGAGAGAATGTGGAACAGGATTGTGTGGAGAGAGAGAGTGGAACAGGATTGTGTGGAGAGAGAGAATGTGGAACAGGTATGTGTGGAAGTAGAGAGAGTGGAACAGGATTTGGTGGAGAGAGAGCGAGAGTGGAACAGGATTGTGTGGAGAGAGAGAGAGTGGAACAGGATTGTGTGGAGAGAGAGAGAGAGTGGAACAGGATTGTGTGGAGAGAGAGAGTGTAACCTGATTTTATGGAGAGGGAGAGAGTGGAACAGGATTGTGTGGAGAGAGAGAGTGGAACAGGATTGTGTGGAGAGAGAGAGAGTGGAACAGGATTGTGTGGAGAGAGAGTTAGTGGAACAAGATTGTGTGGAGTGAGAGAGCGGAACAGGATTCTGGGAGAGTGAGAGAGTGGAACAGGATTGTGTGGAGAGAGAGAGTGGAACAGGGTTGTGTGGAGAGAGAGAGAGTGGAACAGGATTGTGTGGAGAGAGTGAGACTGGAAAAGGATTATGTGGAGAGAGAGAGTGGAACAGTATTGTGTGTAGAGAGAGAATGTGGAACAGGATTGTGTGGAGAGAGAGAGTGGAACTGGATTGTGTGGAGCGAGAAAGTGGAACAGGATTGTGTGGTGAGAGAGAGAGTGGAACAGGATTTTGTGGAGAGAGAGAGAGTGGAACAGGACTGTGTGAAGAGACAGAAAGTGAACATGTTTGTGCGGAGAATGAGGGTGGAACAGGATTGTGTGGAGCCTGAGAGTGTGGAACAAGATTGTGTGGAGAGAAAGAGTGGAACAGGATTGTGTGGAGAGAGAGAGTGGAACAGGATTGTGTGGAGAGAGAGAGAGAGAAACAGGATTGTGTGGAGATAGAGAGAGAGTGGAAGAGGATTGTGTGGAGAGAGAGAGTGGAACAGGATTGTGTGGAGAGAGAGAGAGTGGAACAGGATTGTGTGGAGAGAGAGAGAGTGGAACAGGATTGTGTGGAGAGAGAGAGAGTGGAACAGGATTGTGTGGAGAGCGAGAGTGGAACAGGATTGTGTGGAGAGAGAGAGAGAGTGGAACAGGATTGTGTGGAGAGAGAGAGAGTGGAAGAGGATTGTGTGGAGAGAGAGAGTGGAACAGGATTGTGTGGAGAGAGAGAGAGTGGAACAGGATTGTTTGGAGAGAGAGAGTGTGGAACAGGATTGTGTGGAGAGAGAGAGAGTGGAACAGGATTGTGTGGAGAGAGAGAGTGGAACGGGATTGTGTGGAGATAGAGAGAGTGGAACAGGATTGTGTGGAGAGAGAGAGAGTGGAACAGGATTGTGTGGAGAGAGAGAGTGGAACAGGATTTTGTGGAGAATGAGTTTGGACGGACTGTGTAGAGAGAGAGATTGGAACAGGATTGTGTGGAGAGAGAGAGTTGAACAGGATTGTGTGGAGAGAGAGAGTGTGGAACAGGATTGTGTGGAGAGAGAGTGTGAATCAGGGTTTTATGGATAGAGAGAGAGTGGAACAGGATTGTGTGGAGAGAGAGAGTGGAACAGGATTGTGTGGAGAGAGAGAGTGTTGAACAGGATTGTGTGGAGAGAGAGTGTGAATCAGGGTTTTATGGATAGAGAGAGAGTGGAACAGGATTGTGTGGAGAGAGAGACTGGAACAGGATTGTGTGGAGAGAGAGAGTGGAACAGGATTTTGTGGAGAGAGAGAGTGGAACAGGATTGTGTGTAGAGAGAGAATGTGGAACAGGATTGTGTGGAGAGAGAGAGTGGAACAGGATTGTGTGGAGAGAGAGAGAATGGAACAGGATTGTGTGGAAATAGAGAGAGTGGAACATTTTTGTGTGGAGAGAGAGAGTGGAACAGGATTGTGTGGAGAGAGAGAGAGTGGAACAGGGTTGTGTGGAGAGAGAGCGAGTGGAACAGGATTGTGAGGAGAGAGAGAATGTGGAACAGGATTGTGTGGAGAGAGAGAGTGGAACAGGAATCTGTGGAGAGAGAGAATGTGGAACAGGAATTTGTGGAAGTAGAGAGAGTGGAACAGGATTTGGTGGAGAGAGAGAGAGTGGAACAGGATTGTGTGGAGAGAGAGAGTGGAGCAGGCTTCTGTGGAGAGAGAGAGAGTGGAACAGGATTGTGTGGAAATAGTGGAACAGGATTGTGTGGAGAGAGAGAGAGTGCAACAGGATTGTGTGGAGAGAGAGAGAGTGGAACAGGATTTTGTGGAGATAGAGAGTGGAACAGGATTTTGTGTAGAGAGAGAATGTGGAACAGGATTGTGTGGAGAGAGAGAGTGGAACAGGATTGTGCGGAGAGAGTGAGAGTGGAACTGAATTGTGTGGAGAGCGAGAGATTGGAACAGGATTGTGTGGAGAGAGAGAATGTGGAACAGGATTGTGTGGAGAGAGAGAGTGGAACAGGATTGTGTGGAGAGAGAGAATGTGGAACAGGAATTTGTGGTAGTAGAGAGAGTGGAACAGGATTGTGTGGAGAGAGAGAGATTGGAACAGTTTTGTGTGGAGAGAGAGAGTGGAACAGGATTTTGTGCAGAGAGAGAGAGTGGAACAGGATTGTGTGGAGAGAGAGAGTGGATCAGGATTGTGTGGAGAGAGAGAGAGTGGAACAGGATTGTGCAGAGAGAGAAAGTGGAAAAGGATTGTGTGGAGAGAGAGAGTGGAACAGGATTGTGTGGAGAGAGAGAGAGTGGAACAGGATTGTGTGGAGAGAGAGGGTGTGGAACAGGATTGTGTGGAGAGATATAGTGCAACAGGATTGTGTGCAGAGAGAGAGTGGAACAGGATTGTGTGAAGAGAGAGAGAGTGGAACATGTTTGTGCGGAGAATGAGAGTGGAACAGGATTGTGTGGAGAGAGAGAGTGTGGAACAGGATTGTGTGGAGAGAGAGAGAGTGTATCAGGATTGTGTGGAGAGATTGAGTGGAACAGGATTGTATGGAGAGAAAGAGTGGAGCACGATTGTGTGGAGAGAGAGAGTGGAACAGGATTGTGTGGAGAGAGAGAGTGGAACAGGATTGTGTGGAGAGAGAGAATGAGGAACAGGAATGTGCGGAAGTAGAGAGAGTGGAACAGGATTTGGTGGAGAGAGAGAGAGAGTGGAACAGGATTGTGTGGAGAGAGAGAGTGGAACAGGATTGTGTGGAGAGGGAGAATGGAACAGGATTGTGTGGAGAGAGAGAGTGGAACAGGATTGTGTGGAGAGAGAGAATGAGGAACAGGAATGTGCGGAAGTAGGGAGAGTGGAACAGGATTTGGTGGAGAGAGAGAGAGAGTGGAACAGGATTGTGTGGAGAGAGAGAGTGGAACAGGATTGTGTGGAGAGGGAGAATGGAACAGGATTGTGTGGAGAGAGAGAGAGTGGAACAGGATTGTGTGGAGAGAGAGAGTGGAACAGGATTGTGTGGAGAGAGAGAGTGTGGAACAGGATTGTGTGGAGAGAGAGAGAGTGGATCAGGATTATGTGGAGAGAGAGAGAGTGGAACAGGGTTGTGTGGAGAGAGAGAGAGTGGAACAGGATTGTGTGGAGAGAGAGAGTGGAACAGGATTGTGTGGGGAGAGAGAGTGGAACAGGATTGTGTGGAGAGAGAGAGTGTGGAACACGATTGTGTGGAGAGAGAGAGAGTGGAACAGGATTGTGTGGAGAGAGAGAGGGAGAGTGGATCAGGATTGTTTGGAGAGAGAGAGAGAGTGGAACAGGATTGTGTGAGAGAGAGACTGGAACAGGATTGTGTGGAGAGGGCGAGTGGAACAGGACTGTGTGGAGAAAGAGAGTGGAACAGGATTGTGTGGAGAGAGAGAGAATGGAACAGGATTGTGTGGAGACAGAGAGAGTGGATCGGGATTGTGTGGAGATAGAGAGAGTGGAACAGCATTGTGTGGAGAGAGAGAGAGTGGAACTGGATTGTGTGGAGAGAGAGAGTGGAACAGGATTTTGTGGAGAATGAGAGTGGACGGACTGTGTGGAGAGAGTGAGTGGAAGAGGATTGTGTGGAGAGAGAGAGAGTGGAACAGGATTGTGTGGAGAGAGAGAGTGTGGAACAGGATTGTTTGGAGAGAGAGTGTGAATCAGGGTTTTATGGATAGAGAGAGAGTTGAACAGGATTGTGTGGAGAGAGAGAGTGGAACAGGATTGTGTGGAGAGAGAGAGAGTGGAACGGGATTGTGTGGAGAGAGAGAGTGTGGAACAGGACTGTGTGGAGAGTGAGAATGTGGATCAGGATTGTGTGGAGAGAGAGAGTGGAACAGGAATCTGTGGAGAGAGAGAATGTGGAACAGGAATGTGTGGAAGTAGAGAGAGTGGTACAGGATTTGGTGAGAGAGAGAGAGAGAGTGGAGCAGGATTGTGTGGAGAGAGAGAGTGGAGCAGGATTCTGTGGAGAGAGAGATTGGAACAGGATTGTGTGGAGAGAGTGGAACAGGATTGTGTGGAGAGAGAGAGAGTGGAACAGGATTGTGTGGAGAGAGAGAGAGTGGAACAGGATTTTGTGGAGATAGAGAGTGGAACAGGATTATGTGTAGAGAGAGAATGTGGAACAGGATTGTGTGGAAAGAGTGAGTGGAACAGGATTGTGTGGAGAGAGTGAGAGTGGATCTGAATTGTCTGGAGAGCGAGAGATTGGAACAGGATTGTGTGGAGAGAGAAAATGTGGAACAGGATTGTGTGGAGAGAGAGAGTGGAACAGGATTGTGTGGAGAGAGAGAATGTGGAACAGGAATGTGTGGTAGTAGAGAGAGTGGAACAGGATTGTGTGGAGAGAGATAGATTGGAACAGTTTTGTGTGGAGAGAGAGAGTGGAACAGGATTGTGTGCAGAGAGAGAGAGTGGAACAGGATTGTGTGGAGAGAGAGAGTGGATCAGGATTGTGTGGAGAGAGGGAGAGTGGAACAGGATTGTGCGGAGAGAGAAAGTGCAAAAGGATTGTGTGGAGAGAGAGAGTGGAACAGGATTGTGTGGAGAGAGAGAGAGTGGAACAGGATTGTGTGAAGAGAGAGAGAGTGGATCATGTTTGTGCGGAGAATGAGAGTGGAACAGGATTGTGTGGAGAGAGAGAGTGTGGAACAGGGTTGTGTGGAGAGAGAGAGATTGGATCAGGATTGTGTGGAGAGATAGAGTGGAACAGGATTGTATGGAGAGAGAGAGTGGAGCACGATTGTGTGGAGAGAGAGAGTTGAACAGAATTGTGTGGAGAGAGAGAGTGGAACAGGATTGTGTGGAGAGAGAGAATGTGGAACAGGAATGTGCGGAAGTAGAGAGAGTGGAACAGGATTTGGTGGAGAGAGAGAGAGAGTGGAACAGGATTGTGTGGAGAGAGAGAGTGGAACAGCATTGTGTGGAGAGGGAGAGTGGAACAGGATTGTGTGGAGAGAGAGAGAGTGGAACAGGATTGTGTGGAGAGAGAGAGTGGAACAGGATTGTGTGGAGAGAGAGAGAGTGGAACAGGATTGTGTGGAGAGAGAGAGAGCGGATCAGGATTGTGTAGAGAGAGAGAGAGTGGAACAGGATTGTGTGGAGAGAGAGAGTGGAACAGCATTGTGTGGAGAGAGAGAGTGGAACAGGATTGTGTGGAGAGAGAGATTGGAACAGGATTGTGTGGAGAGAGAGAGTGTGGAACAGGATTGTGTGGAGAGAGAGAGAGTGGAACAGGATTGTGTGCAGAGAGAGAGTGGAACAGGATTGTGTGGAGAGAGAGAGAGTGTGGAACAGGATTGTGTGGAGAGAGAGAGGGAGAGTGGATCAGGATTGTTTGGAGAGAGAGAGAGAGTGGAACAGGATTCTGTGGAGAGAGAGACTGGAATAGGATTGTGTGGAGAGAGAGAGTGGAACAGGACTGTGTGGAGAAAGAGAGTGGAACAGGATTGTGTGGAGAGAGAGAGAGTCGCACAAGATTGTGTGGAGAGAGAGAGTGTGGAACAGTACTGTGTGGAGAGAGAGAGAGAGTGGAACAGGATTGTGTGGAGAGAGAGAGAGTGGAACAGGATTGTGTGGAGAGAGAGAGGGTGGAAGAGGATTGTGTGGAGAGAGAGAGAGTGGAACAGGATTGTGTGGAGAGAGTGAATGTGGAACAGGAATGTGTGGAAGTACAGAGTGGAACAGGATTTGGTGGAGAGAGAGAGAGATTGGAACAGGAATGTGTGGAGAGAGAGAGAGTGGAACAGGATTTTGTGGAGAGAGAGAGTGGAACAGGACTGAGTGAAGAGAGAGTTGTACAGGATTGTGTGGAGTGAGAGAGAGTGGAACAGGATTGTGTGGAGAGAGAGAGTGTGGAACAGGATTGTGTGGAGAGAGAGAGAGTGGAACAGGATTGTGTGGAGAGAGAGAGTGGAACGGGATTGTGTGGAGATAGAGAGAGTGGAACAGGATTGTGTGGAGATAGAGAGAGTTGAACAGGATTGTGTGGAGAGAGAGAGTGGAACAGGATTGTGTGGAGAGAGAGAGAGTGGAACGGTATTGTGTGGAGAGAGAGAGTGTGGAATAGGATTGTGTGGAGAGACAGTGTGAATCAGGGTATATGGATAGAGAGAGTGGAACAGGATTGTGTGGAGAGAGAGAGTGGAACAGGATTGTGTGGAGAGAGAGTGTGTTGAACAGGATTGTGTGGAGAGAGAGTGTGAATCAGGGTTTTATGGATAGAGAGAGAATGGAACAGGATTGTGTGGAGAGAGAGTGGAACAGGATTGTGTGGAGAGAGAGAGTGGAACAGGATTTTGTGGAGAGAGAGAGTGGAACAGGATTGTGTGTAGAGAGAGAATGTGGAACAGGATTGTGTGGAGAGCGAGAGTAGAACAGGATTGTGTGGAGAGAGACAGAGTGGAACAGGATTGTGTGGAAATAGAGAGAGTGGAACAGGATTGTGTGGAGAGAGAGAGTGGAACAGGATTGTGTGGAGAGAGAGAGATTGGAACAGGATTGTGTGGATAGAGAGAGAGTGGAACAGTATTGTGTGGAGAGAGAATATGTGGAACAGGATTGTGTGGAGAGAGAGAGTGGAACAGGAATGTGTGGAGAGAGAGAATGTGGAACAGGAATGTGTGGAATTAGAGAGAGTGGAACAGGATTTGGTGGAGAGAGAGAGAGTGGAACAGGATTGTGTGGAGAGAGAGAGTGGAACAGGATTCTGTGGAGAGAGAGAGAGTGGAACAGGATTGTGTGGAGAGAGTGGAACAGGATTGTGTGGAGAGAGAGAGAGTGGAACTGGATTGTGTGGAGAGAGAGAGAGTGGAACAGGATTTTGTGGAGATAGAGAGTGGAACAGGATTGTGTGTAGAGAGAGAATGTGGAACAGGATTGTGTGGAGAGAGAGAGTGGAACAGGATTATGTGGAGAGAGAGAGTGAGTGGAACAGGATTGTGTGGAGAGAGAGAGATTGGAACTGAATTGTGTGGAGAGCGAGAGATTGGAACACGATTGTGTGGAGAGAGAGAATGTGGAACAGGATTGTGTGGAGAGAGAGAGTGGAATAGGATTGTGTGGAGAGAGAGAATGTGGAACAGGAATGTGTGGAAGTAGAGAGAGTGGAACAGGATTGTGTGGAGAGAGAGAGATTGGAACAGTTTTGTGTGGAGAGAGAGAGTGGAACAGGATTGTGTGGAGAGAGAGAAAGTGGAACAGGATTGTGTGGAGAGAGAGAGTAGATCAGGATTGTGTGGAGAGAGAGAGAGTGGAACAGGATTGTGCGGAGAGAGAAAGTGGAAATGGTTTGTGTGGAGAGAGAGAGTGTAACAGGATTGTGTGGAGAGAGAGTGAGTGGAACAGGATGGTGTGGAGAGAGAGAGTGTGGAACAGGATTGTGTGGAGATAGAGAGTGCAAAAGGATTGTGTGGAGAGAGAGAGTGGAACAGGATTGTGTGAAGAGAGAGAGAGTGGAACATGTTTGTGCGGAGAATGAGAGTTGAACAGGATTGTGTTGAGAGAGAGAGTGTGGAACAGGATTGTGTGGAGAGAGAGAGAGTGGATCAGGATTGTGTGGAGAGATTGAGTGGAACAGGATTGTATGGAGCGAGAGAGTGGAACACGATTGTGTGGAGAGAGAGAGTGGAACAGGATTGTGTGGAGAGAGAGAGTGGAACAGGATTGTGTGGAGAGAGAGAATGTGGAACTGGAATGTGCGGACGTAGAGAGAGTGGAACAGGATTTGGTGGAGAGAGAGAGAGGGTGGAACAGGATTGTGTGTAGAGAGACAGTGGAACAGAATTGTGTGGAGAGAGAGAGTGGAACAGGATTGTGTGGAGAGAGAGAGAGTGGAACAGGATTGTGTGGAGAGAGAGAGTGGAACAGGATTGTGTGGAGAGAGAGAGAGTGGAACAGGATTGTGTGGAGAGAGAGAGTGGATCAGGATTGTGTGGAGAGAGAGAGAGTGGAACAGGATTGTGTGGAGAGAGAGAGAGTGGAACAGGATTGTTTGGAGAGAGAGAGTGTGGAACAGGATGGTGTGGAGAAGGAGAGAGTGGAACAGGATTGTGTGGAGAGAGAGAGTGGAACGGGATTGTGTGGAGATAGAGAGAGTGGAACAGGATTGTGTGGAGAGAGAGAGTGGAACAGGATTTTGTGGAGAATGAGAGTGGACGGACTGTGTGGAGAGAGAGAGTGGAACAGGATTGTGTGGAGAGAGAGAGAGTGGAACAGGATTGTGTGGAGAGAGAGAATGTGGAACAGGATTGTGTGGAGAGAGCGAGTGGAACAGGATTGTGTGGAGAGAGAGAATGTGGAACAGGAATGTGTGGAAGTAGAGAGAGTGGAACTGTATTTGGTGGAGAGAGAGAGAGAGTGGAACAGGATTGTGTGGAGAGAGAGAGAGGAACAGGATTGTGTGGAGAGAGAGAAAGTGGAACAGGATTGTGTGGAGAGAGAGAGTAGATCAGGATTGTGTGGAGAGAGAGAGAGTGGAACAGGATTGTGTGGAGAGAGAAAGTGGAAATGGTTTGTGTGGAGAGAGAGAGTGTAACAGGATTGTGTGGAGAGAGAGTGAGTGGAACAGGATTGTGTGGAGAGAGAGAGTGTGGAACAGGATTGTGTGGAGATAGAGAGTGCAACAGGATTGTGTGGAGAGAGAGAGTGGAACAGGATTGTGTGAAGAGAGAGAGAGTGGAACATGTTTGTGCGGAGAATGAGAGTTGAACAGGATTGTGTTGAGAGAGAGAGTGTGGAACAGGATTGTGTGGAGAGAGAGAGAGTGGATCAGGATTGTGTGGAGAGATTGAGTGGAACAGGATTGTATGGAGCGAGAGAGTGGAACACGATTGTGTGGAGAGAGAGAGTGGAACAGGATTGTGTGGAGAGAGAGAGTGGAACAGGATTGTGTGGAGAGAGAGAATGTGGAACTGGAATGTGCGGACGTAGAGAGAGTGGAACAGGATTTGGTGGAGAGAGAGAGAGGGTGGAACAGGATTGTGTGTAGAGAGACAGTGGAACAGAATTGTGTGGAGAGAGAGAGTGGAACAGGATTGTGTGGAGAGAGAGAGAGTGGAACAGGATTGTGTGGAGAGAGAGAGTGGAACAGGATTGTGTGGAGAGAGAGAGAGTGGAACAGGATTGTGTGGAGAGAGAGACAGTGGATCAGGATTGTGTGGAGAGAGAGAGAGTGGAACAGGATTGTGTGGAGAGAGAGAGAGTGGAACAGGATTGTTTGGAGAGAGAGAGTGTGGAACAGGATTGTGTGGAGAAGGAGAGAGTGGAACAGGATTGTGTGGAGAGAGAGAGTGGAACGGGATTGTGTGGAGATAGAGAGAGTGGAACAGGATTGTGTGGAGAGAGAGAGTGGAACAGGATTTTGTGGAGAATGAGAGTGGACGGACTGTGTGGAGAGAGAGAGTGGAACAGGATTGTGTGGAGAGAGAGAGAGTGGAACAGGATTGTGTGGAGAGAGAGAATGTGGAACAGGATTGTGTGGAGAGAGCGAGTGGAACAGGATTGTGTGGAGAGAGAGAATGTGGAACAGGAATGTGTGGAAGTAGAGAGAGTGGAACTGTATTTGGTGGAGAGAGAGAGAGAGTGGAACAGGATTGTGTGGAGAGAGAGAGAGGAACAGGATTGTGTGGAGTGAGAGAGAGTGGAACAGGATTGTGTGGAGAGAGAGAGTGGAACAGGATTGTATGGAGCGAGAGAGAGTGGAACTGGATTGTGTGGCAGAGAGAGTGGAGCAGGATTGTGTGAGAGAGAGAGCGGAACAGGATTTTGTGGAGAGAGAGAGAGTGGAATAGGATTGTGTAGAGAGAGAGAGTGTGGAACAGGATTGTGTGGACAGAGATTGTGAATCAGGGTTTTATGGATAGAGAGAGAGTGGAACAGGATTGTGTGGAGAGAGAGTGGAACAGGAGTGTGTGGAGAGAGAGAGAGTGGAACAGGATTGCGTGGAGAGAGAGAATGTGGGACAGGATTGTGTGGAGAGAGAGAGTGGAACAGGGTTGTGTGGAGAGAGAGAATGTGGAACAGGAATGTGTGGAAGTAGAGAGAGTGGAACAGGATTTGGTGGAGAGAGAGAGAGTGGAACAGGATTGTGTGGAGAGAGAGAGGGTGGAACAGGATTGTGTGGAGAGAGAGAGTGGAACAGGATTGTATGGAGAGAGAGAGAGTGGAACAGGATTGTGTGGAGAGAGAGAGTGGAACAGGATTGTGTGGAGAGAGAGAGAGTGGAACAGGATTTTGTGGAGAGAGAGAGAGTGGAACAGGATTGTGTGGAGAGAGAGTGTGAATCAGGGTTTTATGGATAGAGAGAGAGTGGAACAGGATTGTGTGGAGAGAGAGAGTGGAACAGGATTGTGTGGACAGAGAGAGTGGAACAGGATTGTGTGGAGAGAGAGAGAGTGGAACAGGATTGTGTGGAGAGAGAGAGTGGAACAGGATTTTGTGGAGAGAGAGAGTGGATCAGGATTGTGCGTAGAGAGAGAATGTGGAACAGGATTGAGTCGAGAGAGAGAGTGGAACACGATTGTGTGGAGAGAGAGAGTGGAACAGGATTGTGTGGAGATGAGAGAGAGTTGAACAGGATTGTGTGGAGAGAGAGAGTGAGTGGAACAGGATTCTGTGGAGAGAGAGAGTGGAACAGGATTGTTTGGAGAGAGAGAAAGTGGAACAGGATTGTGTGGAGAGAGAGAGAGAGTGGAAGAGGATTGTGTGGAGAGAGAGAGTGGAACAGGATTGTGTGGAGAGAGAGAGAGTGGAACTGGATTGTGTGGAGAGAGAGAGAGTGGAACAGGATTGTGTGGAGAGAGAGAGAGTGGAACAGGATTGTGTGGCGAGAGAGAGTGGAACAGGATTGTGTGGAGAGAGAGAGTGGAACAGGATTGTGTGGAGAGAGAGAGTGTGGAACAGGATAGTGTGGAGAGAGAGAGAGTGGAACAGGATTGTGTGGAGAGAGAGAGTGGAACAGGATTGTGTGGAGAGAGAGAGTGTGGAACAGGATTGTATGGAGAGAGAGAGGGAGAGTGGATCATGGATTGTGTGGAGAGAGAGAGAGAGTGGAACAGGATTGTGTGGAGAGAGAGAGAGTGGAACTGGATTGTGTGGAGAGAGAGAGTAAAACAGGATTGTGTGGAGAGAGAGAGTGGAACAGGATTGTGTGGAGAGAGAGAGTGTGGAACAGGATTGTGTGGAGAGAGAGAGTGGAACATGATTGTGTGGAGAGAGAGAGTGGAACAGGATTGTGTGGAGAGAGAGAGTGTGGAACAGGATTGTGTGGAGAGAGAGAGGGAAAGCGGATCATGGATTGTGTGGAGAGAGAGAGAGAGTGGAACAGGATTGTGTGGAGAGAGGGACAGAGTGGAACAGGATTGTGTGGAGAGGGAGAGAGAGTGGAACAGGATTGTGTGGAGAGAGAGAGAGTGGAACAGGATTGCGTGGAGAGAGAGAATGTGGAACAGGATTGTGTGGAGAGAGAGAGTGGAACAGGATTGTGTGGAGAGAGAGAATGTGGAACAGGTATGTGTGGAAGTAGAGAGAGTGGAACAGGATTTGGTGGAGAGAGAGCGAGAGTGGAACAGGATTGTGTGGAGAGAGAGAGAGTGGAACAGGATTGTGTGGAGAGAGAGAGAGTGGAACAGGATTGTGTGGAGAGAGAGAGTGTAACCTGATTTTATGGAGAGGGAGAGAGTGGAACAGGATTGTGTGGAGAGAGAGAGTGGAACAGGATTGTGTGGAGAGAGAGAGAGTGGAACACGATTGTGTGGAGAGAGAGAGTGGAACAGGATTGTGTGGAGAGAGAGAGAGAGTGGAACAGGATTGTGTGGAGAGAGAGTTAGTGGAACAAGATTGTGTGGAGTGAGAGAGCGGAACAGGATTCTGGGAGAGTGAGAGAGTGGAACAGGATTGTGTGGAGAGAGAGAGTGGAACAGGGTTGTGTGGAGAGAGAGAGAGTGGAACAGGATTGTGTGGAGAGAGTGAGACTGGAAAAGGATTATGTGGAGAGAGAGAGTGGTACAGTATTGTGTGTAGAGAGAGAATGTGGAACAGGATTGTGTGGAGAGAGAGAGTGGAACAGGATTGTGTGGAGCGAGAGAGTGGAACAGGATTGTGTGGTGAGAGAGAGAGTGGAACAGGATTGTGTGGAGAGAGAGAGAGTGGAACAGGACTGTGTGAAGAGACAGAAATTGAACATGTTTGTGCGGAGAATGAGGGTGGAACAGGATTGTGTGGAGCCTGAGAGTGTGGAACAAGATTGTGTGGAGAGAAAGAGTGGAACAGGATTGTGTGGAGAGAGAGAGTGGAACAGGATTGTGTGGAGAGAGAGAGAGAGAAACAGGATTGTGTGGAGAGAGAGAGAGAGTGGAAGAGGATTGTGTGGAGAGAGAGAGTGGAACAGGATTGTGTGGAGAGAGAGAGAGTGGAACAGGATTGTGTGGAGAGAGAGAGAGTGGAACAGGATTGTGTGGAGAGAGAGAGAGTGGAACAGGATTGTGTGGAGAGCGAGAGTGGAACAGGATTGTGTGGAGAGAGAGAGAGAGTGGAACAGGATTGTGTGGAGAGAGAGAGAGTGGAAGAGGATTGTGTGGAGAGAGAGAGTGGAACAGGATTGTGTGGAGAGAGAGAGAGTGGAACAGGATTGTTTGGAGAGAGAGAGTGTGGAACAGGATTGTGTGGAGAGAGAGAGAGTGGAACAGGATTGTGTGGAGAGAGAGAGTGGAACGGGATTGTGTGGAGATAGAGAGAGTGGAACAGGATTGTGTGGAGAGAGAGAGAGTGGAACAGGATTGTGTGGAGAGAGAGAGTGGAACAGGATTTTGTGGAGAATGAGTTTGGACGGACTGTGTAGAGAGAGAGATTGGAACAGGATTGTGTGGAGAGAGAGAGTTGAACAGGATTGTGTGGAGAGAGAGAGTGTGGAACAGGATTGTGTGGAGAGAGAGTGTGAATCAGGGTTTTATGGATAGAGAGAGAGTGGAACAGGATTGTGTGGAGAGAGAGAGTGGAACAGGATTGTGTGGAGAGAGAGAGTGTTGAACAGGATTGTGTGGAGAGAGAGTGTGAATCAGGGTTTTATGGATAGAGAGAGAGTGGAACAGGATTGTGTGGAGAGAGAGACTGGAACAGGATTGTGTGGAGAGAGAGAGTGGAACAGGATTTTGTGGAGAGAGAGAGTGGAACAGGATTGTGTGTAGAGAGAGAATGTGGAACAGGATTGTGTGGAGAGAGAGAGTGGAACAGGATTGTGTGGAGAGAGAGAGAGAGTGGAACAGGATTGTGTGGAAATAGAGAGAGTGGAACATTTTTGTGTGGAGAGAGAGAGTGGAACAGGATTGTGTGGAGAGAGAGAGAGTGGAACAGGGTTGTGTGGAGAGAGAGCGAGTGGAACAGGATTGTGAGGAGAGAGAGAATGTGGAACAGGATTGTGTGGAGAGAGAGAGTGGAACAGGAATCTGTGGAGAGAGAGAATGTGGAACAGGAATTTGTGGAAGTAGAGAGAGTGGAACAGGATTTGGTGGAGAGAGAGAGAGTGGAACAGGATTGTGTGGAGAGAGAGAGTGGAGCAGGCTTCTGTGGAGAGAGAGAGAGTGGAACAGGATTGTGTGGAAATAGTGGAACAGGATTGTGTGGAGAGAGAGAGAGTGCAACAGGATTGTGTGGAGAGAGAGAGAGTGGAACAGGATTTTGTGGAGATAGAGAGTGGAACAGGATTTTGTGTAGAGAGAGAATGTGGAACAGGATTGTGTGGAGAGAGAGAGTGGAACAGGATTGTGCGGAGAGAGTGAGAGTGGAACTGAATTGTGTGGAGAGCGAGAGATTGGAACAGGATTGTGTGGAGAGAGAGAATGTGGAACAGGATTGTGTGGAGAGAGAGAGTGGAACAGGATTGTGTGGAGAGAGAGAATGTGGAAAAGGAATTTGTGGTAGTAGAGAGAGTGGAACAGGATTGTGTGGAGAGAGAGAGATTGGAACAGTTTTGTGTGGAGAGAGAGAGTGGAACAGGATTTTGTGCAGAGAGAGAGAGTGGAACAGGATTGTGTGGAGAGAGAGAGTGGATCAGGATTGTGTGGAGAGTGAGAGAGTGGAACAGGATTGTGCAGAGAGAGAAAGTGGAAAAGGATTGTGTGGAGAGAGAGAGTGGAACAGGATTGTGTGGAGAGAGAGAGAGTGGAACAGGATTGTGTGGAGAGAGAGGGTGTGGAACAGGATTGTGTGGAGAGATATAGTGCAACAGGATTGTGTGCAGAGAGAGAGTGGAACAGGATTGTGTGAAGAGAGAGAGAGTGGAACATGTTTGTGCGGAGAATGAGAGTGGAACAGGATTGTGTGGAGAGAGAGAGTGTGGAACAGGATTGTGTGGAGAGAGAGAGAGTGTATCAGGATTGTGTGGAGAGATTGAGTGGAACAGGATTGTATGGAGAGAAAGAGTGGAGCACGATTGTGTGGAGAGAGAGAGTGGAACAGGATTGTGTGGAGAGAGAGAGTGGAACAGGATTGTGTGGAGAGAGAGAATGAGGAACAGGAATGTGCGGAAGTAGAGAGAGTGGAACAGGATTTGGTGGAGAGAGAGAGAGAGTGGAACAGGATTGTGTGGAGAGAGAGAGTGGAACAGGATTGTGTGGAGAGGGAGAATGGAACAGGATTGTGTGGAGAGAGAGAGTGGAACAGGATTGTGTGGAGAGAGAGAATGAGGAACAGGAATGTGCGGAAGTAGGGAGAGTGGAACAGGATTGTGTGGAGAGAGAGAGTGGAACAGGATTGTGTGGAGAGGGAGAATGGAACAGGATTGTGTGGAGAGAGAGAGAGTGGAACAGGATTGTGTGGAGAGAGAGAGTGGAACAGGATTGTGTGGAGAGAGAGAGTGTGGAACAGGATTGTGTGGAGAGAGAGAGAGTGGATCAGGATTGTGTGGAGAGATAGAGAGTGGAACAGGGTTGTGTGGAGAGAGAGAGAGTGGAACAGGATTGTGTGGAGAGAGAGAGTGGAACAGGATTGTGTGGGGAGAGAGAGTGGAACAGGATTGTGTGGAGAGAGAGAGTGTGGAACACGATTGTGTGGAGAGAGTGAGAGTGGAACAGGATTGTGTGGAGAGAGAGAGGGAGAGTGGATCAGGATTGTTTGGAGAGAGAGAGAGAGTGGAACAGGATTGTGTAAGAGAGAGACTGGAACAGGATTGTGTGGAGAGGGCGAGTGGAACAGGACTGTGTGGAGAAAGAGAGTGGAACAGGATTGTGTGGAGAGAGAGAGAATGGAACAGGATTGTGTGGAGACTGAGAGAGTGGATCGGGATTGTGTGGAGATAGAGAGAGTGGAACAGCATTGTGTGGAGAGAGAGAGAGTGGAACTGGATTGTGTGGAGAGAGAGAGTGGAACAGGATTTTGTGGAGAATGAGAGTGGACGGACTGTGTGGAGAGAGAGAGTGGAAGAGGATTGTGTGGAGAGAGAGAGAGTGGAACAGGATTGTGTGGAGAGAGAGAGTGTGGAACAGGATTGTTTGGAGAGAGAGTGTGAATCAGGGTTTTATGGATAGAGAGAGAGTTGAACAGGATTGTGTGGAGAGAGAGAGTGGAACAGGATTGTGTGGAGAGAGAGAGAGTGGAACGGGATTGTGTGGAGAGAGAGAGTGTGGAACAGGACTGTGTGGAGAGTGAGAATGTGGATCAGGATTGTGTGGAGAGAGAGAGTGGAACAGGATTGTGTGGAGAGAGAGAGAGTGGAACAGGATTTTGTGGAGAGAGAGAGAGTGGAACAGGATTGTGTGGAGAGAGAGTGTGAATCAGGGTTTTATGGATAGAGAGAGAGTGGAACAGGATTGTGTGGAGAGAGAGAGTGGAACAGGATTGTGTGGAGAGAGAGAGTGGAACAGGATTGTGTGGAGAGAGAGAGAGTGGAACAGGATTGTGTGGAGAGAGAGAGTGGAACAGGATTTTGTGGAGAGAGAGAGTGGATCAGGATTGTGCGTAGAGAGAGAATGTGGAACAGGATTGAGTGGAGAGAGAGAGTGGAACACGATTGTGTGGAGAGAGAGAGTGGAACAGGATTGTGTGGAGAGAGAGAGAGTTGAACAGGATTGTGTGGAGAGAGAGAGTGAGTGGAACAGGATTCTGTGGAGAGAGAGAGTGGAACAGGATTGTTTGGAGAGAGAGAAAGTGGAACAGGATTGTGTGGAGAGAGAGAGAGAGTGGAAGAGGATTGTGTGGAGAGAGAGAGTGGAACAGGATTGTGTGGAGAGAGAGAGAGTGGAACTGGATTGTGTGGAGAGAGAGAGAGAGTGGAACAGGATTGTGTGGAGAGAGAGAGAGTGGAACAGGATTGTGTGGCGAGAGAGAGTGGAACAGGATTGTGTGGAGAGAGAGAGTGGAACAGGATTGTGTGGAGAGAGAGAGTGTGGAACAGGATAGTGTGGAGAGAGAGAGAGTGGAACAGGATTGTGTGGAGAGAGAGAGTGGAACAGGATTGTGTGGAGAGAGAGAGTGTGGAACAGGATTGTATGGAGAGAGAGAGGGAGAGTGGATCATGGATTGTGTGGAGAGAGAGAGAGAGTGGAACAGGATTGTGTGGAGAGAGAGAGAGTGGAACTGGATTGTGTGGAGAGAGAGAGTAAAACAGGATTGTGTGGAGAGAGAGAGTGGAACAGGATTGTGTGGAGAGAGAGAGTGTGGAACAGGATTGTGTGGAGAGAGAGAGTGGAACATGATTGTGTGGAGAGAGAGAGTGGAACAGGATTGTGTGGAGAGAGAGAGTGTGGAACAGGATTGTGTGGAGAGAGAGAGGGAAAGCGGATCATGGATTGTGTGGAGAGAGAGAGAGAGTGGAACAGGATTGTGTGGAGAGAGGGACAGAGTGGAACAGGATTGTGTGGAGAGGGAGAGAGAGTGGAACAGGATTGTGTGGAGAGAGAGAGAGTGGAACAGGATTGCGTGGAGAGAGAGAATGTGGAACAGGATTGTGTGGAGAGAGAGAGTGGAACAGGAATGTGTGGAGAGAGAGAATGTGGAACAGGTATGTGTGGAAGTAGAGAGAGTGGAACAGGATTTGGTGGAGAGAGAGCGAGAGTGGAACAGGATTGTGTGGAGAGAGAGAGAGTGGAACAGGATTGTGTGGAGAGAGAGAGAGTGGAACAGGATTGTGTGGAGAGAGAGAGTGTAACCTGATTTTATGGAGAGGGAGAGAGTGGAACAGGATTGTGTGGAGAGAGAGAGTGGAACAGGATTGTGTGGAGAGAGAGAGAGTGGAACACGATTGTGTGGAGAGTGAGAGTGGAACAGGATTGTGTGGAGAGAGAGAGAGAGTGGAACAGGATTGTGTGGAGAGAGAGTTAGTGGAACAAGATTGTGTGGAGTGAGAGAGCGGAACAGGATTCTGGGAGAGTGAGAGAGTGGAACAGGATTGTGTGGAGAGAGAGAGTGGAACAGGGTTGTGTGGAGAGAGAGAGAGTGGAACAGGATTGTGTGGAGAGAGTGAGACTGGAAAAGGATTATGTGGAGAGAGAGAGTGGAACAGTATTGTGTGTAGAGAGAGAATGTGGAACAGGATTGTGTGGAGAGAGAGAGTGGAACAGGATTGTGTGGAGCGAGAGAGTGGAACAGGATTGTGTGGTGAGAGAGAGAGTGGAACAGGATTGTGTGGAGAGAGAGAGAGTGGAACAGGACTGTGTGAAGAGACAGAAAGTGAACATGTTTGTGCGGAGAATGAGGGTGGAACAGGATTGTGTGGAGCCTGAGAGTGTGGAACAAGATTGTGTGGAGAGAAAGAGTGGAACAGGATTGTGTGGAGAGAGAGAGTGGAACAGGATTGTGTGGAGAGAGAGAGAGAGAAACAGGATTGTGTGGAGAGAGAGAGAGAGTGGAAGAGGATTGTGTGGAGAGAGAGAGTGGAACAGGATTGTGTGGAGAGAGAGAGAGTGGAACAGGATTGTGTGGAGAGAGAGAGAGTGGAACAGGATTGTGTGGAGAGAGAGAGAGTGGAACAGGATTGTGTGGAGAGCGAGAGTGGAACAGGATTGTGTGGAGAGAGAGAGAGAGTGGAACAGGATTGTGTGGAGAGAGAGAGAGTGGAAGAGGATTGTGTGGAGAGAGAGAGTGGAACAGGATTGTGTGGAGAGAGAGAGAGTGGAACAGGATTGTTTGGAGAGAGAGAGTGTGGAACAGGATTGTGTGGAGAGAGAGAGAGTGGAACAGGATTGTGTGGAGAGAGAGAGTGGAACGGGATTATGTGGAGATAGAGAGAGTGGAACAGGATTGTGTGGAGAGAGAGAGAGTGGAACAGGATTGTGTGGAGAGAGAGAGTGGAACAGGATTTTGTGGAGAATGAGTTTGGACGGACTGTGTAGAGAGAGAGATTGGAACAGGATTGTGTGGAGAGAGAGAGTTGAACAGGATTGTGTGGAGAGAGAGAGTGTGGAACAGGATTGTGTGGAGAGAGAGTGTGAATCAGGGTTTTATGGATAGAGAGAGAGTGGAACAGGATTGTGTGGAGAGAGAGAGTGGAACAGGATTGTGTGGAGAGAGAGAGTGTTGAACAGGATTGTGTGGAGAGAGAGTGTGAATCAGGGTTTTATGGATAGAGAGAGAGTGGAACAGGATTGTGTGGAGAGAGAGACTGGAACAGGATTGTGTGGAGAGAGAGAGTGGAACAGGATTTTGTGGAGAGAGAGAGTGGAACAGGATTGTGTGTAGAGAGAGAATGTGGAACAGGATTGTGTGGAGAGAGAGAGAGAGTGGAACAGGATTGTGTGGAAATAGAGAGAGTGGAACATTTTTGTGTGGAGAGAGAGAGTGGAACAGGATTGTGTGGAGAGAGAGAGAGTGGAACAGGGTTGTGTGGAGAGAGAGCGAGTGGAACAGGATTGTGAGGAGAGAGAGAATGTGGAACAGGATTGTGTGGAGAGAGAGAGTGGAACAGGAATCTGTGGAGAGAGAGAATGTGGAACAGGAATTTGTGGAAGTAGAGAGAGTGGAACAGGATTTGGTGGAGAGAGAGAGAGTGGAACAGGATTGTGTGGAGAGAGAGAGTGGAGCAGGCTTCTGTGGAGAGAGAGAGAGTGGAACAGGATTGTGTGGAAATAGTGGAACAGGATTGTGTGGAGAGAGAGAGAGTGCAACAGGATTGTGTGGAGAGAGAGAGAGTGGAACAGGATTTTGTGGAGATAGAGAGTGGAACAGGATTTTGTGTAGAGAGAGAATGTGGAACAGGATTGTGTGGAGAGAGAGAGTGGAACAGGATTGTGCGGAGAGAGTGAGAGTGGAACTGAATTGTGTGGAGAGCGAGAGATTGGAACAGGATTGTGTGGAGAGAGAGAATGTGGAACAGGATTGTGTGGAGAGAGAGAGTGGAACAGGATTGTGTGGAGAGAGAGAATGTGGAACAGGAATTTGTGGTAGTAGAGAGAGTGGAACAGGATTGTGTGGAGAGAGAGAGATTGGAACAGTTTTGTGTGGAGAGAGAGTGTGGAACAGGATTTTGTGCAGAGAGAGAGAGTGGAACAGGATTGTGTGGAGAGAGAGAGTGGATCAGGATTGTGTGGAGAGAGAGAGAGTGGAACAGGATTGTGCAGAGAGAGAAAGTGGAAAAGGATTGTGTGGAGAGAGAGAGTGGAACAGGATTGTGTGGAGAGAGAGAGAGTGGAACAGGATTGTGTGGAGAGAGAGGGTGTGGAACAGGATTGTGTGGAGAGATATAGTGCAACAGGATTGTGTGCAGAGAGAGAGTGGAACAGGATTGTGTGAAGAGAGAGAGAGTGGAACATGTTTGTGCGGAGAATGAGAGTGGAACAGGATTGTGTGGAGAGAGAGAGTGTGGAACAGGATTGTGTGGAGAGAGAGAGAGTGTATCAGGATTGTGTGGAGAGATTGAGTGGAACAGGATTGTATGGAGAGAAAGAGTGGAGCACGATTGTGTGGAGAGAGAGAGTGGAACAGGATTGTGTGGAGAGAGAGAGTGGAACAGGATTGTGTGGAGAGAGAGAATGAGGAACAGGAATGTGCGGAAGTAGAGAGAGTGGAACAGGATTTGGTGGAGAGAGAGAGAGAGTGGAACAGGATTGTGTGGAGAGAGAGAGTGGAACAGGATTGTGTGGAGAGGGAGAATGGAACAGGATTGTGTGGAGAGAGAGAGTGGAACAGGATTGTGTGGAGAGAGAGAATGAGGAACAGGAATGTGCGGAAGTAGGGAGAGTGGAACAGGATTTGGTGGAGAGAGAGAGAGAGTGGAACAGGATTGTGTGGAGAGAGAGAGTGGAACAGGATTGTGTGGAGAGGGAGAATGGAACAGGATTGTGTGGAGAGAGAGAGAGTGGAACAGGATTGTGTGGAGAGAGAGAGTGGAACAGGATTGTGTGGAGAGAGAGAGTGTGGAACAGGATTGTGTGGAGAGAGAGAGAGTGGATCAGGATTGTGTGGAGAGAGAGAGAGTGGAACAGGGTTGTGTGGAGAGAGAGAGAGTGGAACAGGATTGTGTGGAGAGAGAGAGTGGAACAGGATTGTGTGGGGAGAGAGAGTGGAACAGGATTGTGTGGAGAGAGAGAGTGTGGAACACGATTGTGTGGAGAGAGAGAGAGTGGAACAGGATTGTGTGGAGAGAGAGAGGGAGAGTGGATCAGGATTGTTTGGAGAGAGAGAGAGAGTGGAACAGGATTGTGTGAGAGAGAGACTGGAACAGGATTGTGTGGAGAGGGCGAGTGGAACAGGACTGTTTGGAGAAAGAGAGTGGAACAGGATTGTGTGGAGAGAGAGAGAATGGAACAGGATTGTGTGGAGACAGAGAGAGTGGATCGGGATTGTGTGGAGATAGAGAGAGTGGAACAGCATTGTGTGGAGAGAGAGAGAGTGGAACTGGATTGTGTGGAGAGAGAGAGTGGAACAGGATTTTGTGGAGAATGAGAGTGGACGGACTGTGTGGAGAGAGAGAGTGGAAGAGGATTGTGTGGAGAGAGAGAGAGTGGAACAGGATTGTGTGGAGAGAGAGAGTGTGGAACAGGATTGTTTGGAGAGAGAGTGTGAATCAGGGTTTTATGGATAGAGAGAGAGTTGAACAGGATTGTGTGGAGAGAGAGAGTGGAACAGGATTGTGTGGAGAGAGAGAGAGTGGAACGGGATTGTGTGGAGAGAGAGAGTGTGGAACAGGACTGTGTGGAGAGTGAGAATGTGGATCAGGATTGTGTGGAGAGAGAGAGTGGAACAGGAATCTGTGGAGAGAGAGAATGTGGAACAGGAATGTGTGGAAGTAGAGAGAGTGGTACAGGATTTGGTGAGAGAGAGAGAGAGTGGAACAGGATTGTGTGGAGAGAGAGAGTGGAGCAGGATTCTGTGGAGAGAGAGATTGGAACAGGATTGTGTGGAGAGAGTGGAACAGGATTGTGTGGAGAGAGAGAGAGTGGAACAGGATTGTGTGGAGAGAGAGAGAGTGGAACAGGATTTTGTGGAGATAGAGAGTGGAACAGGATTATGTGTAGAGAGAGAATGTGGAACAGGATTGTGTGGAAAGAGTGAGTGGAACAGGATTGTGTGGAGAGAGTGAGAGTGGATCTGAATTGTCTGGAGAGCGAGAGATTGGAACAGGATTGTGTGGAGAGAGAAAATGTGGAACAGGATTGTGTGGAGAGAGAGAGTGGAACAGGATTGTGTGGAGAGAGAGAATGTGGAACAGGAATGTGTGGTAGTAGAGAGAGTGGAACAGGATTGTGTGGAGAGAGATAGATTGGAACAGTTTTGTGTGGAGAGAGAGAGTGGAACAGGATTGTGTGCAGAGAGAGAGAGTGGAACAGGATTGTGTGGAGAGAGAGAGTGGATCAGGATTGTGTGGAGAGAGGGAGAGTGGAACAGGATTGTGCGGAGAGAGAAAGTGGAAAAGGATTGTGTGGAGAGAGAGAGTGGAACAGGATTGTGTGGAGAGAGAGAGAGTGGAACAGGATTGTGTGAAGAGAGAGAGAGTGGATCATGTTTGTGCGGAGAATGAGAGTGGAACAGGATTGTGTGGAGAGAGAGAGTGTGGAACAGGGTTGTGTGGAGAGAGGGAGATTGGATCAGGATTGTGTGGAGAGATAGAGTGGAACAGGATTGTATGGAGAGAGAGAGTGGAGCACGATTGTGTGGAGAGAGAGAGTTGAACAGGATTGTGTGGAGAGAGAGAGTGGAACAGGATTGTGTGGAGAGAGAGAATGTGGAACAGGAATGTGCGGAAGTAGAGAGAGTGGAACAGGATTTGGTGGAGAGAGAGAGAGAGTGGAACAGGATTGTGTGGAGAGAGAGAGTGGAACAGCATTGTGTGGAGAGGGAGAGTGGAACAGGATTGTGTGGAGAGAGAGAGAGTGGAACAGGATTGTGTGGAGAGAGAGAGTGGAACAGGATTGTGTGGAGAGAGAGAGAGTGGAACAGGATTGTGTGGAGAGAGAGAGAGTGGATCAGGATTGTGTAGAGAGAGAGAGAGTGGAACAGGATTGTGTGGAGAAAGAGAGAGTGGAACAGCATTGTGTGGAGAGAGAGAGTGGAACAGGATTGTGTGGAGAGAGAGATTGGAACAGGATTGTGTGGAGAGAGAGAGTGTGGAACAGGATTGTGTGGAGAGAGAGAGAGTGGAACAGGATTGTCTGCAGAGAGAGAGTGGAACAGGATTGTGTGGAGAGAGAGAGTGTGGAACAGGATTGTGTGGAGAGAGAGAGGGAGAGTGGATCAGTATTGTTTGGAGAGAGAGAGAGAGTGGAACAGGATTCTGTGGAGAGAGAGACTGGAATAGGATTGTGTGGAGAGAGAGAGTGGAACAGGACTGTGTGGAGAAAGAGAGTGGAACAGGATTGTGTGGAGAGAGAGAGAGTCGCACAAGATTGTGTGGAGAGAGAGAGTGTGGAACAGAACTGTGTGGAGAGAGAGAGAGAGTGGAACAGGATTGTGTGGAGAGAGAGAGAGTGGAACAGGATTGTGTGGAGAGAGAGAGGGTGGAAGAGGATTGTGTGGAGAGAGAGAGAGTGGAACAGGATTGTGTGGAGAGAGTGAATGTGGAACAGGAATGTGTGGAAGTACAGAGTGGAACAGGATTTGGTGGAGAGAGAGAGAGATTGGAACAGGAATGTGTGGAGAGAGAGAGAGTGGAACAGGATTTTGTGGAGAGAGAGAGTGGAACAGGACTGAGTGAAGAGAGAGTTGTACAGGATTGTGTGGAGTGAGAGAGAGTGGAACAGGATTGTGTGGAGAGAGAGAGAGTTGTACAGGACTGAGTGAAGAGACATAGAGTGGAGCAGGATTGTGTGGAGAGAGAGAGAGAGTGGAACAGGATTGTGTGGAGAGAGAGAGAGTGGAAGAGGATTGTGTGGAGAGAGAGAGTGGAACAGGATTGTGTGGAGAGAGAGAGAGTGGAACAGGATTGTTTGGAGAGAGAGAGTGTGGAACCGGATTGTGTGGAGAGAGAGAGAGTGGAACAGGATTGTGTGGAGAGAGAGAGTGGAACGGGATTGTGTGGAGATAGAGAGAGTGGAACAGGATTGTGTGGAGATAGAGAGAGTGGAACAGGTTTGTGTGGAGAGAGAGAGTGGAACAGGATTTTGTGGAGAATGAGAGTGGACGGTATGTGTGGAGAGGGAGAGTGGAACAGGATTATGTGGAGAGAGAGAGAGTGGAACAGGATTGTGTGGAGAGAGAGAGTGTGGAACAGGATTGTGTGGATAGAGAGTGTGAATCAGGGTTTTATGGATAGAGAGAGAGTTGAACAGGATTGTGTGGAGAGAGAGAGTGGAACAGGATTGTGTGGAGAGAGAAAGAGTGGAACGGGATTGTGTGGAGAGAGAGAGTGTGGAATAGGATTGTGTGGAGAGACAGTGTGAATCAGGGTATATGGATAGAGAGAGTGGAACAGGATTGTGTGGAGAGAGAGAGTGGAACAGGATTGTGTGGAGAGAGACTGTGTTGAACAGGATTGTGTGGAGAGAGAGTGTGAATCAGGGTTTTATGGATAGAGAGAGAATGGAACAGGATTGTGTGGAGAGAGAGTGGAACAGGATTGTGTGGAGAGAGAGAGTGGAACAGGATTTTGTGGAGAGAGAGAGTGGAACAGGATTGTGTGTAGAGAGAGAATGTGGAACAGGATTGTGTGGAGAGCAAGAGTGGAACAGGATTGTGTGGAGAGAGACAGAGTGGAACAGGATTGTGTGGAAATAGAGAGAGTGGAACAGGATTGTGTGGAGAGAGAGAGTGGAACAGGATTGTGTGGAGAGAGAGAGATTGGAACAGGATTGTGTGGATAGAGAGAGAGTGGAACAGTATTGTGTGGAGAGAGAAAATGTGGAACAGGATTGTGTGGAGAGAGAGAGTGGAACAGGAATGTGTGGAGAGAGAGAATGTGGAACAGGAATGTGTGGAATTAGAGAGAGTGGAACAGGATTTGGTGGAGAGAGAGAGAGTGGAACAGGATTGTGTGGAGAGAGAGAGTGGAACAGTATTCTGTGGAGAGAGAGAGAGTGGAACAGGATTGTGTGGAGAGAGTGGAACAGGATTGTGTGGAGAGAGAGAGAGTGGAACTGGATTGTGTGGAGAGAGAGAGAGTGGAACAGGATTTTGTGGAGATAGAGAGTGGAACAGGATTGTGTGTAGAGAGAGAATGTGGAACAGGATTGTGTGGAGAGAGAGAGTGGAACAGGATTATGTGGAGAGAGAGAGTGAGTGGAACAGGATTGTGTGGAGAGAGAGAGATTGGAACTGAATTGTGTGGAGAGCGAGAGATTGGAACACGATTGTGTGGAGAGAGAGAATGTGGAACAGGATTGTGTGGAGAGAGAGAGTGGAATAGGATTGTGTGGAGAGAGAGAATGTGGAACAGGAATGTGTGGAAGTAGAGAGAGTGGAACAGGATTGTGTGGAGAGAGAGAGATTGGAACAGTTTTGTGTGGAGAGAGAGAGTGGAACAGGATTGTGTGGAGAGAGAGAAAGTGGAACAGGATTGTGTGGAGAGAGAGAGTAGATCAGGATTGTGTGGAGAGAGAGAGAGTGGAACAGGATTGTGCGGAGAGAGAAAGTGGAAATGGTTTGTGTGGAGAGAGAGAGTGTAACAGGATTGTGTGGAGAGAGAGTGAGTGGAACAGGATTGTGTGGAGAGAGAGAGTGTGGAACAGGATTGTGTGGAGATAGAGAGTGCAAATGGATTGTGTGGAGAGAGAGAGTGGAACAGGATTGTGTGAAGAGAGAGAAAGTGGAACATGTTTGTGCGGAGAATGAGAGTTGAACAGGATTGTGTTGAGAGAGAGAGTGTGGAACAGGATTGTGTGGAGAGAGAGAGTGGATCAGGATTGTGTGGAGAGATTGAGTGGAACAGGATTGTATGGAGCGAGAGAGTGGAACACGATTGTGTGGAGAGAGAGAGTGGAACAGGATTGTGTGGAGAGAGAGAGTGGAACAGGATTGTGTGGAGAGAGAGAATGTGGAACTGGAATGTGCGGACGTAGAGAGAGTGGAACAGGATTTGGTGGAGAGAGAGAGAGGGTGGAACAGGATTGTGTGTAGAGAGACAGTGGAACAGAATTGTGTGGAGAGAGAGAGTGGAACAGGATTGTGTGGAGAGAGAGAGAGTGGAACAGGATTGTGTGGAGAGAGAGAGTGGAACAGGATTGTGTGGAGAGAGAGAGAGTGGAACAGGATTGTGTGGAGAGAGAGAGAGTGGATCAGGATTGTGTGGAGAGAGAGAGAGTGGAACAGGATTGTGTGGAGAGAGAGAGAGTGGAACAGGATTGTTTGGAGAGAGAGAGTGTGGAACAGGATTGTGTGGAGAAGGAGAGAGTGGAACAGGATTGTGTGGAGAGAGAGAGTGGAACGGGATTGTGTGGAGATAGAGAGAGTGGAACAGGATTGTGTGGAGAGAGAGAGTGGAACAGGATTTTGTGGAGAATGAGAGTGGACGGACTGTGTGGAGAGAGAGAGTGGAACAGGATTGTGTGGAGAGAGAGAGAGTGGAACAGGATTGTGTGGAGAGAGAGAATGTGGAACAGGATTGTGTGGAGAGAGCGAGTGGAACAGGATTGTGTGGAGAGAGAGAATGTGGAACAGGAATGTGTGGAAGTAGAGAGAGTGGAACTGTATTTGGTGGAGAGAGAGAGAGAGTGGAACAGGATTGTGTGGAGAGAGAGAGAGGAACAGGATTGTGTGGAGAGAGAGAAAGTGGAACAGGATTGTGTGGAGAGAGAGAGTAGATCAGGATTGTGTGGAGAGAGAGAGAGTGGAACAGGCTTGTGTGGAGAGAGAAAGTGGAAATGGTTTGTGTGGAGAGAGAGAGTGTAACAGGATTGTGTGGAGAGAGAGTGAGTGGAACAGGATTGTGTGGAGAGAGAGAGTGTGGAACAGGATTGTGTGGAGATAGAGAGTGCAACAGGATTGTGTGGAGAGAGAGAGTGGAACAGGATTGTGTGAAGAGAGAGAGAGTGGAACATGTTTGTGCGGAGAATGAGAGTTGAACAGGATTGTGTTGAGAGAGAGAGTGTGGAACAGGATTGTGTGGAGAGAGAGAGAGTGGATCAGGATTGTGTGGAGAGATTGAGTGGAACAGGATTGTATGGAGCGAGAGAGTGGAACACGATTGTGTGGAGAGAGAGAGTGGAACAGGATTGTGTGGAGAGAGAGAGTGGAACAGGATTGTGTGGAGAGAGAGAATGTGGAACTGGAATGTGCGGACGTAGAGAGAGTGGAACAGGATTTGGTGGAGAGAGAGAGAGGGTGGAACAGGATTGTGTGTAGAGAGACAGTGGAACAGAATTGTGTGGAGAGAGAGAGTGGAACAGGATTGTGTGGAGAGAGAGAGAGTGGAACAGGATTGTGTGGAGAGAGAGAGTGGAACAGGATTGTGTGGAGAGAGAGAGAGTGGAACAGGATTGTGTGGAGAGAGAGAGAGTGGATCAGGATTTTGTGGAGAGAGAGAGAGTGGAACAGGATTGTGTGGAGAGAGAGAGAGTGGAACAGGATTGTTTGGAGAGAGAGAGTGTGGAACAGGATTGTGTGGAGAAGGAGAGAGTGGAACAGGATTGTGTGGAGAGAGAGAGTGGAACGGGATTGTGTGGAGATAGAGAGAGTGGAACAGGATTGTGTGGAGAGAGAGAGTGGAACAGGATTTTGTGGAGAATGAGAGTGGACGGACTGTGTGGAGAGAGAGAGTGGAACAGGATTGTGTGGAGAGAGAGAGAGTGGAACAGGATTGTGTGGAGAGAGAGAATGTGGAACAGGATTGTGTGGAGAGAGCGAGTGGAACAGGATTGTGTGGAGAGAGAGAATGTGGAACAGGAATGTGTGGAAGTAGAGAGAGTGGAACTGTATTTGGTGGAGAGAGAGAGAGAGTGGAACAGGATTGTGTGGAGAGAGAGAGAGGAACAGGATTGTGTGGAGTGAGAGAGAGTGGAACAGGATTGTGTGGAGAGAGAGAGTGGAACAGGATTGTATGGAGCGAGAGAGAGTGGAACTGGATTGTGTGGCAGAGAGAGTGGAACAGGATTGTGTGAGAGAGAGAGAGCGGAACAGGATTTTGTGGAGAGAGAGAGAGTGGAATAGGATTGTGTAGAGAGAGAGAGTGTGGAACAGGATTGTGTGGACAGAGAGTGTGAATCAGGGTTTTATGGATAGAGAGAGAGTGGAACAGGATTGTGTGGAGAGAGAGTGGAACAGGAGTGTGTGGAGAGAGAGAGAGTGGAACAGGATTGTGTGGAGAGAGAGAGTGGAAGAGGATTGTGTGGAGAGAGAGAGAGTGGAACAGGATTGTGTGGAGAGAGAGAGGGTGGAAGAGGATTGTGTGGAGAGAGAGAGAGTGGAACAGGATTGTGTGGAGAGAGTGAATGTGGAACAGGAATGTGTGGAAGTAGAGAGTGGAACAGGATTTGGTGGAGATAGAGAGAGATTGGAACAGGAATGTGTGGAGAGAGAGAGAGTGGAACAGGATTTTGTGGAGAGAGAGAGTGGAACAGGACTGAGTGAAGAGAGAGTGGAACAGGATTGTGTGGAGAGAGAGAGAGTGGAACTGGATTGTGTGGAGAGAGAGAGTGGAACAGGATTGTGTGGAGAGAGAGAGTGGATCAGGATTGTGTGGAGAGAGAGACAGTGGAACAGTATTGTGTGGAGAGAGAGAGAGTGGAACAGGATTGTGTGGAGAGAGTGGAAAAGGATTGTGTGGAGAGAGAGAGAGTGGAACTGGATTGTGTGGAGAGAGAGAGAGTGGAACAGGATTTTGTGGAGATAGAGAGTGGAACAGGATTGTGTGTAGAGAGAGAATGTGGAACAGGATTGTGTGGAGAGAGAGAGTGGAACAGGATTGTGTGGAGAGAGAGAGTGAGTGGAACAGGATTGTGTGGAGAGAGAGAGAGTGGAACTGAATTGTGTGGAGAGCGAGAGATTGGAACAGGACTGTGTGGAGAGAGAGAATGTGGAACAGGATTGTGTGGAGAGAGAGAGTGGAATAGGATTGTGTGGAGAGAGAGAATGTGGAACAGGAATGTGTGGAAGTAGAGAGAGTGGAACACGATTGTGTGGAGAGAGAGAGATTGGAACAGTTTTGTGTGGAGAGAGAGAAAGTGGAACAGGATTGTGTGGAGAGAGAGAGTAGATCAGGATTGTGTGGAGAGAGAGAGAGAGGAACAGGATTGTGCGGAGAGAGAAAGTGGAAAAGGTTTGTGTGGAGAGAGAGAGTGTAACAGGATTGTGTGGAGAGAGAGTGAGTGGAACAGGATTGTGTGGAGAGAGAGAGTGTGGAACAGGATTGTGTGGAGATAGAGAGTGCAACAGGATTGTGTGGAGAGAGAGAGTGGAACAGGATTGTGTGAAGAGAGAGAGAGTGGAACATGTTTGTGCGGAGAATGAGAGTGGAACAGGATTGTGTTGAGAGAGAGATTGTGGAACAGGATTGTGTGGAGAGAGAGAGAGTGGATCAGGATTGTGTGGAGAGATTGAGTGGAACAGGATTGTATGGAGCGAGAGAGTGGAACACGATTGTGTGGAGAGAGAGAGTGGAACAGGATTGTGTGGAGAGAGAGAGAGGAACAGGATTGTGTGGAGAGAGAGAATGTGGAACAGGAATGTGCGGAATTAGAGAGAGTGGAACAGGATATGGTGGAGAGAGAGAGAGGGTGGAACAGGATTGTGTGGAGAGAGAGAGTGGAACAGAATTGTGTGGAGAGAGAGAGTGGAACAGGATTGTGTGGAGAGAGAGAGAGTGGAACAGGATTGTGTGGAGAGAGAGAGTGGAACAGGATTGTGTGGAGAGAGAGAGAGTGGAACAGGATTGTGTGGAGAGAGAGAGAGTGGATCAGGATTGTGTGGAGAGAGAGAGAGTGGAACAGGATTGTGTGGAGAGAGAGTGGAACAGGAATGTGTGGAGAGAGAGTGGAACAGGAGTGTGTGGAGAGAGAGAGAGTGGAACAGGATTGTGTGGAGAGAGAGAGTGGAAGAGGATTGTGTGGAGAGAGAGAGAGTGGAACAGGATTGTGTGGAGAGAGAGAGGGTGGAACAGGATTGTTTGGAGAGAGAGAGTGGAACAGGATTTTGTGGAGAATGAGAGTGGACGGACTGTGTGGAGAGAGAGAGAGGAACAGGATTGTGTGGAGAGAGAGAGAGTGGAACAGGATTGTGTGGAGAGAGAGAATGTGGAACAGGATTGTGTGGAGAGAGCGAGTGGAACAGGATTGTGTGGAGAGAGAGAATGTGGAACAGGAATGTGTGGAAGTAGAGAGAGTGGAACTGTATTTGGTGGAGAGAGAGAGAGAGTGGAACAGATTGTGTGGAGAGAGAGAGAGTGGAACAGGATTGTGTGGAGAGAGAGAGAGTGGAACAGGATTGTTTGGAGAGAGAGAGTGGATCAGGATTGTATGGAGAGAGAGAGAGTTGTACTGGATTGTGTGGAGAGAGAGAGTGGAACAGGATTGTGTGGAGAGAGAGAGAGCGGAACAGGATTTTGTGGAGAGAGAGAGAGTGGAATAGGATTGTGCGGAGAGAGAGAGTGTGGAACAGGATTGTGTGGACAGAGAGAGTGAATCAGGGTTTTATGGATAGAGAGAGAGTGGAACAGGATTGTGTGGAGAGAGAGTGGAACAGGAGTGTGTGGAGAGAGAGAGAGTGGAACAGGATTGTGTGGAGAGAGAGAGTGGAACAGGATTTGGTGGAGAATGAGAGTGGACGGACTGTGTGGAGAGAGAGAGTGGAACAGGATTTTGTGGAGAGAGAGAGTGGAACAGGATTGTGTGTAGAGAGAGAATGTGGAACAGGATTGAGTGGAGAGAGAGAGTGGAAAACGATTGTGTGGAGGGAGAGAGTGGAACCGGATTGTGTGGAGAGAGAGAGAGTGGAACAGGATTGTGTGGAGAGAGAGAGAGTGGAACAGGATTGTGTGGAAAGAGAGAGCGGAACAGGATTCTGTGGAGAGTGAGAGAGTGGAACAGGATTGTGTGGAGAGAGAGAGTTGAACAGGATTGTGTGGAGAGAGAGAGTGGAACAGGATTGTGTGTAGAGAGAGAATGTGGAACAGGATTGTGTGGAGAGAGAGATAGTGGAATCGGATTGTGTAGAGAGAGAGAGTGTGGAACAGGATTGTGTAGAGAAGGAGAGAGTGGAAGAGGATTGTGTGGAGAGAGAGAGTGGAACGGGATTGTGTGGAGATAGAGAGAGTGGAACAGGATTGTGTGGAGAGAGAGAGAGTGGAACAGGATTGTTTGGAGAGAGAGAGTGGAACAGGATTTTGTGGAGAATGAGAGTGGACGGACTGTGTGGAGAGAGAGAGTGGAACAGGATTGTGTGGAGAGAGAGAGAGTGGAACAGGATTGTGTGGAGAGAGAAAATGTGGAACAGGATTGTGTGGAGAGAGCGAGTGGAACAGGATTGTGCGGAGAGAGAAAGTGGAAAAGGTTTGTGTGGAGAGAGAGAGTGGAACAGGATTGTGTGGAGAGAGAGAGTGTTGAACAGGATTGTGTGGAGAGAGAGTCTGAATCAGGGTTTTATGGATAGAGAGAGAGTGGAACAGGATTGTGTGGAGAGAGAGACTGGAACAGGATTGTGTGGAGAGAGAGAGTGGAACAGGATTTTGTGGAGAGAGAGAGGGGAACAGGATTGTGTGTAGAGAGAGAATGTGGAACAGGATTGTGTGGAGAGAGAGAGTGGAACAGGATTGTGTGGAGAGAGAGAGAGAGTGGAACAGGATTGTGTGGAAATAGAGAGAGTGGAACATTTTTGTGTGGAGAGAGAGAGTGGAACAGGATTGTGTGGAGAGAGAGAGAGTGGAACAGGGTTGTGTGGAGAGAGAGCGAGTGGAACAGGATTGTGAGGAGAGAGAGAATGTGGAACAGGATTGTGTGGAGAGAGAGAGTGGAACAGGAATCTGTGGAGAGAGAGAATGTGGAACAGGAATTTGTGGAAGTAGAGAGAGTGGAACAGGATTTGGTGGAGAGAGAGAGAGTGGAACAGGATTGTGTGGAGAGAGAGAGTGGAGCAGGCTTCTGTGGAGAGAGAGAGAGTGGAACAGGATTGTGTGGAAATAGTGGAACAGGATTGTGTGGAGAGAGAGAGAGTGCAACAGGATTGTGTGGAGAGAGAGAGAGTGGAACAGGATTTTGTGGAGATAGAGAGTGGAACAGGATTTTGTGTAGAGAGAGAATGTGGAACAGGATTGTGTGGAGAGAGAGAGTGGAACAGGATTGTGCGGAGAGAGTGAGAGTGGAACTGAATTGTGTGGAGAGCGAGAGATTGGAACAGGATTGTGTGGAGAGAGAGAATGTGGAACAGGATTGTGTGGAGAGAGAGAGTGGAACAGGATTGTGTGGAGAGAGAGAATGTGGAACAGGAATTTGTGGTAGTAGAGAGAGTGGAACAGGATTGTGTGGAGAGAGAGAGATTGGAACAGTTTTGTGTGGAGAGAGAGTGTGGAACAGGATTTTGTGCAGAGAGAGAGAGTGGAACAGGATTGTGTGGAGAGAGAGAGTGGATCAGGATTGTGTGGAGAGAGAGAGAGTGGAACAGGATTGTGCAGAGAGAGAAAGTGGAAAAGGATTGTGTGGAGAGAGAGAGTGGAACAGGATTGTGTGGAGAGAGAGAGAGTGGAACAGGATTGTGTGGAGAGAGAGGGTGTGGAACAGGATTGTGTGGAGAGATATAGTGCAACAGGATTGTGTGCAGAGAGAGAGTGGAACAGGATTGTGTGAAGAGAGAGAGAGTGGAACATGTTTGTGCGGAGAATGAGAGTGGAACAGGATTGTGTGGAGAGAGAGAGTGTGGAACAGGATTGTGTGGAGAGAGAGAGAGTGTATCAGGATTGTGTGGAGAGATTGAGTGGAACAGGATTGTATGGAGAGAAAGAGTGGAGCACGATTGTGTGGAGAGAGAGAGTGGAACAGGATTGTGTGGAGAGAGAGAGTGGAACAGGATTGTGTGGAGAGAGAGAATGAGGAACAGGAATGTGCGGAAGTAGAGAGAGTGGAACAGGATTTGGTGGAGAGAGAGAGAGAGTGGAACAGGATTGTGTGGAGAGAGAGAGTGGAACAGGATTGTGTGGAGAGGGAGAATGGAACAGGATTGTGTGGAGAGAGAGAGTGGAACAGGATTGTGTGGAGAGAGAGAATGAGGAACAGGAATGTGCGGAAGTAGGGAGAGTGGAACAGGATATGGTGGAGAGAGAGAGAGAGTGGAACAGGATTGTGTGGAGAGAGAGAGTGGAACAGGATTGTGTGGAGAGGGAGAATGGAACAGGATTGTGTGGAGAGAGAGAGAGTGGAACAGGATTGTGTGGAGAGAGAGAGTGGAACAGGATTGTGTGGAGAGAGAGAGTGTGGAACAGGATTGTGTGGAGAGAGAGAGAGTGGATCAGGATTGTGTGGAGAGAGAGAGAGTGGAACAGGGTTGTGTGGAGAGAGAGAGAGTGGAACAGGATTGTGTGGAGAGAGAGAGTGGAACAGGATTGTGTGGGGAGAGAGAGTGGAACAGGATTGTGTGGAGAGAGAGAGTGTGGAACACGATTGTGTGGAGAGAGAGAGAGTGGAACAGGATTGTGTGGAGAGAGAGAGGGAGAGTGGATCAGGATTGTTTGGAGAGAGAGAGAGAGTGGAACAGGATTGTGTGAGAGAGAGACTGGAACAGGATTGTGTGGAGAGGGCGAGTGGAACAGGACTGTTTGGAGAAAGAGAGTGGAACAGGATTGTGTGGAGAGAGAGAGAATGGAACAGGATTGTGTGGAGACAGAGAGAGTGGATCGGGATTGTGTGGAGATAGAGAGAGTGGAACAGCATTGTGTGGAGAGAGAGAGAGTGGAACTGGATTGTGTGGAGAGAGAGAGTGGAACAGGATTTTGTGGAGAATGAGAGTGGACGGACTGTGTGGAGAGAGAGAGTGGAAGAGGATTGTGTGGAGAGAGAGAGAGTGGAACAGGATTGTGTGGAGAGAGAGAGTGTGGAACAGGATTGTTTGGAGAGAGAGTGTGAATCAGGGTTTTATGGATAGAGAGAGAGTTGAACAGGATTGTGTGGAGAGAGAGAGTGGAACAGGATTGTGTGGAGAGAGAGAGAGTGGAACGGGATTGTGTGGAGAGAGAGAGTGTGGAACAGGACTGTGTGGAGAGTGAGAATGTGGATCAGGATTGTGTGGAGAGAGAGAGTGGAACAGGAATCTGTGGAGAGAGAGAATGTGGAACAGGAATGTGTGGAAGTAGAGAGAGTGGTACAGGATTTGGTGAGAGAGAGAGAGAGTGGAACAGGATTGTGTGGAGAGAGAGAGTGGAGCAGGATTCTGTGGAGAGAGAGATTGGAACAGGATTGTGTGGAGAGAGTGGAACAGGATTGTGTGGAGAGAGAGAGAGTGGAACAGGATTGTGTGGAGAGAGAGAGAGTGGAACAGGATTTTGTGGAGATAGAGAGTGGAACAGGATTATGTGTAGAGAGAGAATGTGGAACAGGATTGTGTGGAAAGAGTGAGTGGAACAGGATTGTGTGGAGAGAGTGAGAGTGGATCTGAATTGTCTGGAGAGCGAGAGATTGGAACAGGATTGTGTGGAGAGAGAAAATGTGGAACAGGATTGTGTGGAGAGAGAGAGTGGAGCAGGATTGTGTGGAGAGAGAGAATGTGGAACAGGAATGTGTGGTAGTAGAGAGAGTGGAACAGGATTGTGTGGAGAGAGATAGATTGGAACAGTTTTGTGTGGAGAGAGAGAGTGGAACAGGATTGTGTGCAGAGAGAGAGAGTGGAACAGGATTGTGTGGAGAGAGAGAGTGGATCAGGATTGTGTGGAGAGAGGGAGAGTGGAACAGGATTGTGCGGAGAGAGAAAGTGGAAAAGGATTGTGTGGAGAGAGAGAGTGGAACAGGATTGTGTGGAGAGAGAGAGAGTGGAACAGGATTGTGTGAAGAGAGAGAGAGTGGATCATGTTTGTGCGGAGAATGAGAGTGGAACAGGATTGTGTGGAGAGAGAGAGTGTGGAACAGGGTTGTGTGGAGAGAGAGAGATTGGATCAGGATTGTGTGGAGAGATAGAGTGGAACAGGATTGTATGGAGAGAGAGAGTGGAGCACGATTGTGTGGAGAGAGAGAGTTGAACAGGATTGTGTGGAGAGAGAGAGTGGAACAGGATTGTGTGGAGAGAGAGAATGTGGAACAGGAATGTGCGGAAGTAGAGAGAGTGGAACAGGATTTGGTGGAGAGAGAGAGAGAGTGGAACAGGATTGTGTGGAGAGAGAGAGTGGAACAGCATTGTGTGGAGAGGGAGAGTGGAACAGGATTGTGTGGAGAGAGAGAGAGTGGAACAGGATTGTGTGGAGAGAGAGAGTGGAACAGGATTGTGTGGAGAGAGAGAGAGTGGAACAGGATTGTGTGGAGAGAGAGAGAGTGGATCAGGATTGTGTAGAGAGAGAGAGAGTGGAACAGGATTGTGTGGAGAAAGAGAGAGTGGAACAGCATTGTGTGGAGAGAGTGAGTGGAACAGGATTGTGTGGAGAGAGAGATTGGAACAGGATTGTGTGGAGAGAGAGAGTGTGGAACAGGATTGTGTGGAGAGAGAGAGAGTGGAACAGGATTGTCTGCAGAGAGAGAGTGGAACAGGATTGTGTGGAGAGAGAGAGTGTGGAACAGGATTGTGTGGAGAGAGAGAGGGAGAGTGGATCAGTATTGTTTGGAGAGAGAGAGAGAGTGGAACAGGATTCTGTGGAGAGAGAGACTGGAATAGGATTGTGTGGAGAGAGAGAGTGGAACAGGACTGTGTGGAGAAAGAGAGTGGAACAGGATTGTGTGGAGAGAGAGAGAGTCGCACAAGATTGTGTGGAGAGAGAGAGTGTGGAACAGAACTGTGTGGAGAGAGAGAGAGAGTGGAACAGGATTGTGTGGAGAGAGAGAGAGTGGAACAGGATTGTGTGGAGAGAGAGAGGGTGGAAGAGGATTGTGTGGAGAGAGAGAGAGTGGAACAGGATTGTGTGGAGAGAGTGAATGTGGAACAGGAATGTGTGGAAGTACAGAGTGGAACAGGATTTGGTGGAGAGAGAGAGAGATTGGAACAGGAATGTGTGGAGAGAGAGAGAGTGGAACAGGATTTTGTGGAGAGAGAGAGTGGAACAGGACTGAGTGAAGAGAGAGTTGTACAGGATTGTGTGGAGTGAGAGAGAGTGGAACAGGATTGTGTGGAGAGAGAGAGAGAGTGGAACAGGATTGTGTGGAGAGAGAGAGAGTGGAAGAGGATTGTGTGGAGAGAGAGAGTGGAACAGGATTGTGTGGAGAGAGAGAGAGTGGAACAGGATTGTTTGGAGAGAGAGAGTGTGGAACCGGATTGTGTGGAGAGAGAGAGAGTGGAACAGGATTGTGTGGAGAGAGAGAGTGGAACGGGATTGTGTGGAGATAGAGAGAGTGGAACAGGATTGTGTGGAGATAGAGAGAGTGGAACAGGTTTGTGTGGAGAGAGAGAGTGGAACAGGATTTTGTGGAGAATGAGAGTGGACGGTATGTGTGGAGAGGGAGAGTGGAACAGGATTATGTGGAGAGAGAGAGAGTGGAACAGGATTGTGTGGAGAGAGAGAGTGTGGAACAGGATTGTGTGGATAGAGAGTGTGAATCAGGGTTTTATGGATAGAGAGAGAGTTGAACAGGATTGTGTGGAGAGAGAGAGTGGAACAGGATTGTGTGGAGAGAGAAAGAGTGGAACGGGATTGTGTGGAGAGAGAGAGTGTGGAATAGGATTGTGTGGAGAGACAGTGTGAATCAGGGTATATGGATAGAGAGAGTGGAACAGGATTGTGTGGAGAGAGAGAGTGGAACAGGATTGTGTGGAGAGAGACTGTGTTGAACAGGATTGTGTGGAGAGAGAGTGTGAATCAGGGTTTTATGGATAGAGAGAGAATGGAACAGGATTGTGTGGAGAGAGAGTGGAACAGGATTGTGTGGAGAGAGAGAGTGAAACAGGATTTTGTGGAGAGAGAGAGTGGAACAGGATTGTGTGTAGAGAGAGAATGTGGAACAGGATTGTGTGGAGAGCGAGAGTGGAACAGGATTGTGTGGAGAGAGACAGAGTGGAACAGGATTGTGTGGAAATAGAGAGAGTGGAACAGGATTGTGTGGAGAGAGAGAGTGGAACAGGATTGTGTGGAGAGAGAGAGATTGGAACAGGATTGTGTGGATAGAGAGAGAGTGGAACAGTATTGTGTGGAGAGAGAAAATGTGGAACAGGATTGTGTGGAGAGAGAGAGTGGAACAGGAATGTGTGGAGAGAGAGAATGTGGAACAGGAATGTGTGGAATTAGAGAGAGTGGAACAGGATTTGGTGGAGAGAGAGAGAGTGGAACAGGATTGTGTGGAGAGAGAGAGTGGAACAGTATTCTGTGGAGAGAGAGAGAGTGGAACAGGATTGTGTGGAGAGAGTGGAACAGGATTGTGTGGAGAGAGAGAGAGTGGAACTGGATTGTGTGGAGAGAGAGAGAGTGGAACAGGATTTTGTGGAGATAGAGAGTGGAACAGGATTGTGTGTAGAGAGAGAATGTGGAACAGGATTGTGTGGAGAGAGAGAGTGGAACAGGATTATGTGGAGAGAGAGAGTGAGTGGAACAGGATTGTGTGGAGAGAGAGAGATTGGAACTGAATTGTGTGGAGAGCGAGAGATTGGAACACGATTGTGTGGAGAGAGAGAATGTGGAACAGGATTGTGTGGAGAGAGAGAGTGGAATAGGATTGTGTGGAGAGAGAGAATGTGGAACAGGAATGTGTGGAAGTAGAGAGAGTGGAACAGGATTGTGTGGAGAGAGAGAGATTGGAACAGTTTTGTGTGGAGAGAGAGAGTGGAACAGGATTGTGTGGAGAGAGAGCAAGTGGAACAGGATTGTGTGGAGAGAGAGAGTAGATCAGGATTGTGTGGAGAGAGAGAGAGTGGAACAGGATTGTGCGGAGAGAGAAAGTGGAAATGGTTTGTGTGGAGAGAGAGAGTGTAACAGGATTGTGTGGAGAGAGAGTGAGTGGAACAGGATTGTGTGGAGAGAGAGAGTGTGGAACAGGATTGTGTGGAGATAGAGAGTGCAAATGGATTGTGTGGAGAGAGAGAGTGGAACAGGATTGTGTGAAGAGAGAGAAAGTGGAACATGTTTGTGCGGAGAATGAGAGTTGAACAGGATTGTGTTGAGAGAGAGAGTGTGGAACAGGATTGTGTGGAGAGAGAGAGTGGATCAGGATTGTGTGGAGAGATTGAGTGGAACAGGATTGTATGGAGCGAGAGAGTGGAACACGATTGTGTGGAGAGAGAGAGTGGAACAGGATTGTGTGGAGAGAGAGAGTGGAACAGGATTGTGTGGAGAGAGAGAATGTGGAACTGGAATGTGCGGACGTAGAGAGAGTGGAACAGGATTTGGTGGAGAGAGAGAGAGGGTGGAACAGGATTGTGTGTAGAGAGACAGTGGAACAGAATTGTGTGGAGAGAGAGAGTGGAACAGGATTGTGTGGAGAGAGAGAGAGTGGAACAGGATTGTGTGGAGAGAGAGAGTGGAACAGGATTGTGTGGAGAGAGAGAGAGTGGAACAGGATTGTGTGGAGAGAGAGAGAGTGGATCAGGATTGTGTGGAGAGAGAGAGAGTGGAACAGGATTGTGTGGAGAGAGAGAGAGTGGAACAGGATTGTTTGGAGAGAGAGAGTGTGGAACAGGATTGTGTGGAGAAGGAGAGAGTGGAACAGGATTGTGTGGAGAGAGAGAGTGGAACGGGATTGTGTGGAGATAGAGAGAGTGGAACAGGATTGTGTGGAGAGAGAGAGTGGAACAGGATTTTGTGGAGAATGAGAGTGGACGGACTGTGTGGAGAGAGAGAGTGGAACAGGATTGTGTGGAGAGAGAGAGAGTGGAACAGGATTGTGTGGAGAGAGAGAATGTGGAACAGGATTGTGTGGAGAGAGCGAGTGGAACAGGATTGTGTGGAGAGAGAGAATGTGGAACAGGAATGTGTGGAAGTAGAGAGAGTGGAACTGTATTTGGTGGAGAGAGAGAGAGAGTGGAACAGGATTGTGTGGAGAGAGAGAGAGGAACAGGATTGTGTGGAGAGAGAGAAAGTGGAACAGGATTGTGTGGAGAGAGAGAGTAGATCAGGATTGTGTGGAGAGAGAGAGAGTGGAACAGGATTGTGTGGAGAGAGAAAGTGGAAATGGTTTGTGTGGAGAGAGAGAGTGTAACAGGATTGTGTGGAGAGAGAGTGAGTGGAACAGGATTGTGTGGAGAGAGAGAGTGTGGAACAGGATTGTGTGGAGATAGAGAGTGCAACAGGATAGTGTGGAGAGAGAGAGTGGAACAGGATTGTGTGAAGAGAGAGAGAGTGGAACATGTTTGTGCGGAGAATGAGAGTTGAACAGGATTGTGTTGATAGAGAGAGTGTGGAACAGGATTGTGTGGAGAGAGAGAGAGTGGATCAGGATTGTGTGGAGAGATTGAGTGGAACAGGATTGTATGGAGCGAGAGAGTGGAACACGATTGTGTGGAGAGAGAGAGTGGAACAGGATTGTGTGGAGAGAGAGAGTGGAACAGGATTGTGTGGAGAGAGAGAATGTGGAACTGGAATGTGCGGACGTAGAGAGAGTGGAACAGGATTTGGTGGAGAGAGAGAGAGGGTGGAACAGGATTGTGTGTAGAGAGACAGTGGAACAGAATTGTGTGGAGAGAGAGAGTGGAACAGGATTGTGTGGAGAGAGAGAGAGTGGAACAGGATTGTGTGGAGAGAGAGAGTGGAACAGGATTGTGTGGAGAGAGAGAGAGTGGAACAGGATTGTGTGGAGAGAGAGAGAGTGGATCAGGATTTTGTGGAGAGAGAGAGAGTGGAACAGGATTGTGTGGAGAGAGAGAGAGTGGAACAGGATTGTTTGGAGAGAGAGAGTGTGGAACAGGATTGTGTGGAGAAGGAGAGAGTGGAACAGGATTGTGTGGAGAGAGAGAGTGGAACGGGATTGTGTGGAGATAGAGAGAGTGGAACAGGATTGTGTGGAGAGAGAGAGTGGAACAGGATTTTGTGGAGAATGAGAGTGGACGGACTGTGTGGAGAGAGAGAGTGGAACAGGATTGTGTGGAGAGAGAGAGAGTGGAACAGGATTGTGTGGAGAGAGAGAATGTGGAACAGGATTGTGTGGAGAGAGCGAGTGGAACAGGATTGTGTGGAGAGAGAGAATGTGGAACAGGAATGTGTGGAAGTAGAGAGAGTGGAACTGTATTTGGTGGAGAGAGAGAGAGAGTGGAACAGGATTGTGTGGAGAGAGAGAGAGGAACAGGATTGTGTGGAGTGAGAGAGAGTGGAACAGGATTGTGTGGAGAGAGAGAGTGGAACAGGATTGTATGGAGCAAGAGAGAGTGGAACTGGATTGTGTGGCAGAGAGAGTGGAACAGGATTGTGTGAGAGAGAGAGAGCGGAACAGGATTTTGTGGAGAGAGAGAGAGTGGAATAGGATTGTGTAGAGAGAGAGAGTGTGGAACAGGATTGTGTGGACAGAGAGTGTGAATCAGGGTTTTATGGATAGAGAGAGAGTGGAACAGGATTGTGTGGAGAGAGAGTGGAACAGGAGTGTGTGGAGAGAGAGAGAGTGGAACAGGATTGTGTGGAGAGAGAGAGTGGAAGAGGATTGTGTGGAGAGAGAGAGAGTGGAACAGGATTGTGTGGAGAGAGAGAGGGTGGAAGAGGATTGTGTGGAGAGAGAGAGAGTGGAACAGGATTGTGTGGAGAGAGTGAATGTGGAACAGGAATGTGTGGAAGTAGAGAGTGGAACAGGATTTGGTGGAGATAGAGAGAGATTGGAACAGGAATGTGTGGAGAGAGAGAGAGTGGAACAGGATTTTGTGGAGAGAGAGAGTGGAACAGGACTGAGTGAAGAGAGAGTGGAACAGGATTGTGTGGAGAGAGAGAGAGTGGAACTGGATTGTGTGGAGAGAGAGAGTGGAACAGGATTGTGTGGAGAGAGAGAGTGGATCAGGATTGTGTGGAGAGAGAGACAGTGGAACAGTATTGTGTGGAGAGAGAGAGAGTGGAACAGGATTGTGTGGAGAGAGTGGAACAGGATTGTGTGGAGAGAGAGAGAGTGGAACTGGATTGTGTGGAGAGAGAGAGAGTGGAACAGGATTTTGTGGAGATAGAGAGTGGAACAGGATTGTGTGTAGAGAGAGAATGTGGAACAGGATTGTGTGGAGAGAGAGAGTGGAACAGGATTGTGTGGAGAGAGAGAGTGAGTGGAACAGGATTGTGTGGAGAGAGAGAGAGTGGAACTGAATTGTGTGGAGAGCGAGAGATTGGAACAGGACTGTGTGGAGAGAGAGAATGTGGAACAGGATTGTGTGGAGAGAGAGAGTGGAATAGGATTGTGTGGAGAGAGAGAATGTGGAACAGGAATGTGTGGAAGTAGAGAGAGTGGAACACGATTGTGTGGAGAGAGAGAGATTGGAACAGTTTTGTGTGGAGAGAGAGAAAGTGGAACAGGATTGTGTGGAGAGAGAGAGTAGATCAGGATTGTGTGGAGAGAGAGAGAGAGGAACAGGATTGTGCGGAGAGAGAAAGTGGAAAAGGTTTGTGTGGAGAGAGAGAGTGTAACAGGATTGTGTGGAGAGAGAGTGAGTGGAACAGGATTGTGTGGAGAGAGAGAGTGTGGAACAGGATTGTGTGGAGATAGAGAGTGCAACAGGATTGTGTGGAGAGAGAGAGTGGAACAGGATTGTGTGAAGAGAGAGAGAGTGGAACATGTTTGTGCGGAGAATGAGAGTGGAACAGGATTGTGTTGAGAGAGAGATTGTGGAACAGGATTGTGTGGAGAGAGAGAGAGTGGATCAGGATTGTGTGGAGAGATTGAGTGGAACAGGATTGTATGGAGCGAGAGAGTGGAACACGATTGTGTGGAGAGAGAGAGTGGAACAGGATTGTGTGGAGAGAGAGAGAGGAACAGGATTGTGTGGAGAGAGAGAATGTGGAACAGGAATGTGCGGAATTAGAGAGAGTGGAACAGGATATGGTGGAGAGAGAGAGAGGGTGGAACAGGATTGTGTGGAGAGAGAGAGTGGAACAGAATTGTGTGGAGAGAGAGAGTGGAACAGGATTGTGTGGAGAGAGAGAGAGTGGAACAGGATTGTGTGGAGAGAGAGAGTGGAACAGGATTGTGTGGAGAGAGAGAGAGTGGAACAGGATTGTGTGGAGAGAGAGAGAGTGGAACAGAATTGTGTGGAGAGAGAGAGTGGAACAGGATTGTGTGGAGAGAGAGAGAGTGGAACAGGATTGTGTGGAGAGAGAGAGTGGAACAGGATTGTGTGGAGAGAGAGAGAGTGGAACAGGATTGTGTGGAGAGAGAGAGAGTGGATCAGGATTGTGTGGAGAGAGAGAGAGTGGAACAGGAATGTGTGGAGAGAGAGTGGAACAGGAGTGTGTGGAGAGAGAGAGAGTGGAACAGGATTGTGTGGAGAGAGAGAGTGGAAGAGGATTGTGTGGAGAGAGAGAGAGTGGAACAGGATTGTGTGGAGAGAGAGAGGGTGGAACAGGATTGTTTGGAGAGAGAGAGTGGAACAGGATTTTGTGGAGAATGAGAGTGGACGGACTGTGTGGAGAGAGAGAGAGGAACAGGATTGTGTGGAGAGAGAGAGAGTGGAACAGGATTGTGTGGAGAGAGAGAATGTGGAACAGGATTGTGTGGAGAGAGCGAGTGGAACAGGATTGTGTGGAGAGAGAGAATGTGGAACAGGAATGTGTGGAAGTAGAGAGAGTGGAACTGTATTTGGTGGAGAGAGAGAGAGAGTGGAACAGATTGTGTGGAGAGAGAGAGAGTGGAACAGGATTGTGTGGAGAGAGAGAGAGTGGAACAGGATTGTTTGGAGAGAGAGAGTGGATCAGGATTGTATGGAGAGAGAGATAGTTGTACTGGATTGTGTGGAGAGAGAGAGTGGAACAGGATTGTGTGGAGAGAGAGAGAGCGGAACAGGATTTTGTGGAGAGAGAGAGAGTGGAATAGGATTGTGCGGAGAGAGAGAGTGTGGAACAGGATTGTGTGGACAGAGAGTGTGAATCAGGGTTTTATGGATAGAGAGAGAGTGGAACAGGATTGTGTGGAGAGAGAGTGGAACAGGAGTGTGTGGAGAGAGAGAGAGTGGAACAGGATTGTGTGGAGAGAGAGAGTGGAACAGGATTTGGTGGAGAATGAGAGTGGACGGACTGTGTGGAGAGAGAGAGTGGAACAGGATTTTGTGGAGAGAGAGAGTGGAACAGGATTGTGTGTAGAGAGAGAATGTGGAACAGGATTGAGTGGAGAGAGAGAGTGGAAAACGATTGTGTGGAGGGAGAGAGTGGAACCGGATTGTGTGGAGAGAGAGAGAGTGGAACAGGATTGTGTGGAGAGAGAGAGAGTGGAACAGGATTGTGTGGAAAGAGAGAGCGGAACAGGATTCTGTGGAGAGTGAGAGAGTGGAACAGGATTGTGTGGAGAGAGAGAGTTGAACAGGATTGTGTGGAGAGAGAGAGTGGAACAGGATTGTGTGTAGAGAGAGAATGTGGAACAGGATTGTGTGGAGAGAGAGATAGTGGAATCGGATTGTGTAGAGAGAGAGAGTGTGGAACAGGATTGTGTAGAGAAGGAGAGAGTGGAAGAGGATTGTGTGGAGAGAGAGAGTGGAACGGGATTGTGTGGAGATAGAGAGAGTGGAACAGGATTGTGTGGAGAGAGAGAGAGTGGAACAGGATTGTTTGGAGAGAGAGAGTGGAACAGGATTTTGTGGAGAATGAGAGTGGACGGACTGTGTGGAGAGAGAGAGTGGAACAGGATTGTGTGGAGAGAGAGAGAGTGGAACAGGATTGTGTGGAGAGAGAAAATGTGGAACAGGATTGTGTGGAGAGAGCGAGTGGAACAGGATTGTGCGGAGAGAGAAAGTGGAAAAGGTTTGTGTGGAGAGAGAGAGTCTAACAGGATTGTGTGGAGAGAGAGTGAGTGGAACAGGATTGTGTTGAGAGAGAGAATGTGGAACAGGAATGTGCGGAAGTAGAGAGAGTGGAACAGGATTTGGTGGAGAGAGAGAGAGGGTGGAACAGGATTGTGTGGAGAGAGACAGTGGAACAGAATTGTGTGGAGAGAGAGAGTGGAACAGGATTGTGTGGAGAGAGAGAGAGTGGAACAGGATTGTGTGGAGAGAGAGAGTGGAACAGGATTGTGTGGAGAGGGAGAGAGTGGAACAGGATTGTGTGGAGAGAGAGAGAGTGGATCAGGATTGTGTGGAGAGAGAGAGAGTGGAACAGGATTGTGTGGAGAGAGAGAGAGTGGAACAGGATTGTTTGGAGAGAGAGAGTTTCGAACAGGATTGTGTGGAGAAGGAGAGAGTGGAACAGGATTGTGTGGAGAGAGAGAGTGGAACGGGATTGTGTGGAGATAGAGAGAGTGGAACAGGATTGTGTGGAGAGAGAGTGAGTGGAACAGAATTGTTTGGAGAGAGAGAGTGGAACAGGATTTTGTGGAGAATGAGAGTGGACGGACTGTGTGGAGAGAGAGAGTGGAACAGGATTGTGTGGAGAGAGAGAGAGTGGAACAGGATTGTGTGGAGAGAGAGAATGTGGAACAGGATTGTGTGGAGAGAGCGAGTGGAACAGGATTGTGTGGAGAGAGAGAATGTGGAACAGTAATGTGTGGAAGTAGAGAGAGTGGAACTGTATTTGGTGGAGAGAGAGAGAGAGTGGAACAGATTGTGTGGAGAGAGAGAGAGTGGAACAGGATTGTGTGGAGAGAGAGAGAGTGGAACAGGATTGTTTGGAGAGAGAGAGTGGATCAGGATTGTATGGAGAGAGAGGGAGTTGTACTGGATTGTGTGGAGAGAGAGAGTGGAACAGGATTGTGTGGAGAGAGAGAGAGCGGAACAGGATTTTGTGGAGAGAGAGAGATTGGAATAGGATTGTGCGGAGAGAGAGAGTGTGGAACAGGATTGTGTGGAGAGAGAGTGTGAATCAGGGTTTTATGGATAGAGAGAGAATGGAACAGGATTGTGTGGAGAGAGAATGGAACAGGATTGTGTGGAGAGAGAGAGTGGAACAGGATTTTGTGGAGAGAGAGAGTGGAACAGGATTGTGTGTAGAGAGAGAATGTGGAACAGGATTGTGTGGAGAGCGAGAGTGGAACAGGATTGTGTGGAGAGAGACAGAGTGGAACAGGATTGTGTGGAAATAGAGAGAGTGGAACAGGATTGTGTTGAGAGAGAGAGTGGAACAGGATTGTGTGGAGAGAGAGAGATTGGAACAGGATTGTGTGGATAGAGAGAGAGTGGAACAGTATTGTGTGGAGAGAGAGAATGTGGAACAGGATTGTGTGGAGAGAGAGAGTGGAACAGGAATGTGTGGAGAGAGAGAATGTGGAACAGGAATGTGTGGAATTAGAGAGAGTGGAACAGGATTTGGTGGAGAGAGAGAGAGTGGAACAGGATTGTGTGGAGAGAGAGAGTGGAACAGGATTCTGTGGAGAGAGAGAGAGTGGAACAGGATTGTGTGGAGAGAGTGGAACAGGATTGTGTGGAGAGAGAGAGAGTGGAACTGGGTTGTGTGGAGAGAGAGAGAGTGGAACAGGATTTTGTGGAGATAGAGAGTGGAACAGGATTGTGTGTAGAGAGAGAATGTGGAACAGGATTGTGTGGAGAGAGAGAGTGGAACAGGATTGTGTGGAGAGAGAGAGTGAGTGGAACAGGATTGTGTGGAGAGAGAGAGAGTGGAACTGAATTGTGTGGAGAGCGAGAGATTGGAACAGGATTGTGTGGAGAGAGAGAATGTGGAACAGGATTGTGTGGAGAGAGAGAGTGGAATAGGATTGTGTGGAGAGAGAGAATGTGGAACAGGAATGTGTGGAAGTAGAGAGAGTGGAACACGATTGTGTGGAGAGAGAGAGATTGGAACAGTTTTGTGTGGAGAGAGAGAAAGTGGAACAGGATTGTGTGGAGAGAGAGAGTAGATCAGGATTGTGTGGAGAGAGAGAGAGAGGAACTGGATTGTGCGGAGAGAGAAAGTGGAAAAGGTTTGTGTGGAGAGAGAGAGTGTAACAGGATTGTGTGGAGAGAGAGTGAGTGGAACAGGATTGTGTGGAGAGAGAGAGTGTGGAACAGGATTGTGTGGAGATAGAGAGTGCAACAGGATTGTGTGGAGAGAGAGAGTGGAACAGGATTGTGTGAAGAGAGAGAGAGTGGAACATGTTTGTGCGGAGAATGAGAGTGGAACAGGATTGTGTTGAGAGAGAGATTGTGGAACAGGATTGTGTGGAGAGAGAGAGAGTGGATCAGGATTGTGTGGAGAGATTGAGTGGAACAGGATTGTATGGAGCGAGAGAGTGGAACACGATTGTGTGGAGAGAGAGAGTGGAACAGGATTGTGTGGAGAGAGAGAGTGGAACAGGATTGTGTGGAGAGAGAGAATGTGGAACAGGAATGTGCGGAATTAGAGAGAGTGGAACAGGATTTGGTGGAGAGAGAGAGAGGGTGGAACAGGATTGTGTGGAGAGAGACAGTGGAACAGCATTGTGTGGAGAGAGAGAGTGGAACAGGATTGTGTGGAGAGAGAGAGAGTGGAACAGGATTGTGTGGAGAGAGAGAGTGGAACAGGATTGTGTGGAGAGAGAGAGAGTGGAACAGGATTGTGTGGAGAGAGAGAGAGTGGATCAGGATTGTGTGGAGAGAGAGAGAGTGGAACAGGATTGTGTGGAGAGAGAGAGAGTGGAACAGGATTGTTTGGAGAGAGAGAGTGTGGAACAGGATTGTGTGGAGAAGGAGAGAGTGGAACAGGATTGTGTGGAGAGAGAGAGTGGAACGGGATTGTGTGGAGATAGAGAGAGTGGAACAGGATTGTGTGGAGAGAGAGAGAGTGGAACAGGATTGTTTGGAGAGAGAGAATGTGGAACAGGATTGTGTGGAGAGAGCGAGTGGAACAGGATTGTGTGGAGAGAGAGAATGTGGAACAGGAATGTGTGGAAGTAGATAGAGTGGAACTGTATTTGGTGGAGAGAGAGAGAGAGTGGAACAGATTGTGTGGAGAGAGAGAGAGTGGAACAGGATTGTGTGGAGAGAGAGAGAGTGGAACAGGATTGTTTGGAGAGAGAGAGTGGATCAGGATTGTATGGAGAGAGAGAGAGTTGTACTGGATTGTGTGGAGAGAGAGAGTGGAACAGGATTGTGTGGAGAGAGAGTGAGCGGAACAGGATTTTGTGGAGAGAGAGAGAGTGGAATAGGATTGTGCGGAGAGAGAGAGTGTGGAACAGGATTGTGTGGACAGAGAGTGTGAATCAGGGTTTTATGGATAGAGAGAGAGTGGAACAGGATTGTGTGGAGAGAGAGTCGAACAGGAGTGTGTGGAGAGAGAGAGAGTGGAACAGGATTGTGTGGAGAGAGAGAGTGGAACAGGATTTGGTGGAGAATGAGAGTGGACGGACTGTGTGGAGAGAGAGAGTGCAACAGGATTTTGTGGAGAGAGAGAGTGGAACAGGATTGTGTCTAGAGAGAGAATGTGGAACAGGATTGAGTGGAGAGAGAGAGTGGAAAACGATTGTGTGGAGGGAGAGAGTGGAACCGGATTGTGTGGAGAGAGAGAGAGTGGAACAGGATTGTGTGGAGAGAGAGAGAGTGGAACAGGATTGTGTGGAGAGAGAGAGCGGAACAGGATTCTGTGGAGAGTGAGAGAGTGGAACAGGATTGTGTGGAGAGAGAGAGTGGAACAGGATTGTGTGGAGAGAGAGAGTGGAACAGGATTGTGTGCAGACAGAGAATGTGGAACAGGATTGTGTGGAGAGAGAGATAGTGGAATCGGATTGTGTAGAGAGAGAGAGTGTGGAACAGGATTGTGTGGAGAAGGAGAGAGTGGAAGAGGATTGTGTGGAGAGAGAGAGTGGAACGGGATTGTGTGGAGATAGAGAGAGTGGAACAGGATTGTGTGGAGAGAGAGAGAGAGTGGAACAGGATTGTTTGGAGAGAGAGAGTGGAACAGGATTTTGTGGAGAATGAGAGTGGACGGACTGTGTGGAGAGAGAGAGTGGAACAGGATTGTGTGGAGAGAGAGAGAGTGGAACAGGATTGTGTGGAGAGATAAAATGTGGAACAGGATTGTGTGGAGAGAGCGAGTGGAACAGGATTGTGCGGAGAGAGAAAGTGGAAAAGGTTTGTGTGGAGAGAGAGAGTGTAACAGGATTGTGTGGAGAGAGAGTGAGTGGAACAGGATTGTGTTGAGAGAGAGAATGTGGAACAGGAATGTGCGGAAGTAGAGAGAGTGGAACAGGATTTGGTGGAGAGAGAGAGAGGGTGGAACAGGATTGTGTGGAGAGAGACAGTGGAACAGAATTGTGTGGAGAGAGAGAGTGGAACAGGATTGTGTGGAGAGAGAGAGAGTGGAACAGGATTGTGTGGAGAGAGAGAGTGGAACAGGATTGTGTGGAGAGAGAGAGAGTGGAACAGGATTGTGTGGAGAGAGAGAGAGTGGATCAGGATTGTGTGGAGAGAGAGAGAGTGGAACATGATTGTGTGGAGAGAGAGAGTGTGGAACAGGATTGTTTGGAGAGAGAGAGTGTGGAACAGGATCGTGTGGAGAAGGAGAGAGTGGAACAGGATTGTGTGGAGAGAGAGAGTGGAACGGGATTGTGTGGAGATAGAGAGAGTGGAACAGGATTGTGTGGAGAGAGAGAGAGTGGAACAGAATTGTTTGGAGAGAGAGAGTGGAACAGGATTTTGTGGAGAATGAGAGTGGACGGACTGTGTGGAGAGAGAGAGTGGAACAGGATTGTGTGGAGAGAGAGAGAGTGGAACAGGATTGTGTGGAGAGAGAGAATGTGGAACAGGATTGTGTGGAGAGAGCGAGTGGAACAGGATTGTGTGGAGAGAGAGAATGTGGAACAGGAATGTGTGGAAGTAGAGAGAGTGGAACTGTATTTGGTGGAGAGAGAGAGAGAGTGGAACAGATTGTGTGGAGAGAGAGAGAGTGGAACAGGATTGTGTGGAGAGAGAGAGAGTGGAACAGGATTGTTTGGAGAGAGAGAGTGGATCAGGATTGTATGGAGAGAGAGAGAGTTGTACTGGATTGTGTGGAGAGAGAGAGTGGAACAGGATTGTGTGGAGAGAGAGAGAGCGGAACAGGATTTTGTGGAGAGAGAGAGAGTGGAATAGGATTGTGCGGAGAGAGAGAGTGTGGAACAGGATTGTGTGGACAGAGAGTGTGAATCAGGGTTTTATGGATAGAGAGAGAGTGGAACAGGATTGTGTGGAGAGAGAGTGGAACAGGAGTGTGTGGAGAGAGAGTGAGTGGAACAGGATTGTGTGGAGAGAGAGAGTGGAACAGGATTTGGTGGAGAATAAGAGTGGACGGACTGTGTGGAGAGAGAGAGTGGAACAGGATTTTGTGGAGAGAGAGAGTGGAACAGGATTGTGTGTAGAGAGAGAATGTGGAACAGGATTGAGTGGAGAGAGAGAGTGGAAAACGATTGTGTGGAGGGAGAGAGTGGAACAGGATAGTGTGGAGAGAGAGAGAGTGGAACAGGATTGTGTGGAGAGAGAGAGAGTGGAACAGGATTGTGTGGAGAGAGAGAGCGGAACAGGATTCTGTGGAGAGTGAGAGAGTGGACCAGGATTGTGTGGAGAGAGAGAGTGGAACAGGATTGTGTGGAGAGAGAGAGTGGAACAGGATTGTGTGTAGAGAGAGAATGTGGAACAGGATTGTGTGGAGAGAGAGATAGTGGAATCGGATTGTGTGGAGAGAGAGAGTGTGGAACAGGATTGTGTGGAGAAGGAGAGATTGGAAGAGGATTGTGTGGAGAGAGAGAGTGGAACGGGATTGTGTGGAGATAGAGAGAGTGGAACAGGATTGTGTGGAGAGAGAGAGAGTGGAACAGGATTGTTTGGAGAGAGAGAGTGGAACAGGATTTTGTGGAGAATGAGAGTGGACGGACTGTGTGGAGAGAGAGAGTGGAACAGGATTGTGTGGAGAGAGAGAGAGTGGAACAGGATTGTGTGGAGAGAGAAAATGTGGAACAGGATTGTGTGGAGAGAGCGAGTGGAACAGGATTGTGTGGAGAGAGACAATGTGGAACAGGAATGTGTGGAAGTAGAGAGAGTGGAACAGTATTTGGTGGAGAGAGAGAGAGATTGGAACAGGATTGTGTGGAGAGAGAGAGAGTGGAACAGGATTGTGTGGAGAGAGAGAGAGTGGAACAGGATTGTGTGGAGAGAGAGAGTGGAACAGGATTGTATGGAGAGAGAGAGAGTGGAACTGGATTGTGTGGAGAGAGAGAGTGGAACAGGATTGTGTGGAGAGAGAGAGAGCGGAACAGGATTTTGTGGAGAGAGAGAGAGTGGAATAGGATTGTGCGGAGAGAGAGAGTGTGGAACAGGATTGTGTGGACAGAGAGTGTGAATCAGGGTTTTATGGATAGAGAGAGAGTGGAACAGGATTGTGTGGAGAGAGAGAGTGGAACAGGAGTGTGTGGAGAGAGAGAGAGTGGAACAGGATTGTGTGGAGAGAGAGAGTGGAACAGGATTTGGTGGAGAATGAGAGTGGACGGACTGTGTGGAGAGAGAGAGTGGAACAGGATTTTGTGGAGAGAGAGAGTGGAACAGGATTGTGTGTAGAGAGAGAATGTGGAACAGGATTGAGTGGAGAGAGAGAGTGGAAAACGATTGTGTGGAGAGAGAGAGTGGAACAGGATTGTGTGGAGAGAGAGAGAGTGGAACAGGATTGTGTGGAGAGAGAGAGAGTGGAACAGGATTCTGTGGAGGTTGAGAGAGTGGAACAGGATTGTGTGTTGAGAGAGAGTGGAACAGGATTGTGTGGAGAGAGAGAGCGGAACAGGATTGTGTGTAGAGAGAGAATGTGGAACAGGATTGTGTGTGGAGAGAGATAGTGGAATAGGATTGTGTGGAGAGAGAGAGTGGAACAGGATTTTGTGGAGAGAGAGAGTGGAACAAGATTGTGTGGATAGAGAGAGTCGAACAGGATTGTGTGTAGAGGGAGAGAGAGTGGAACAGGATTGTGTGGAGAGAGAGAGTGGAACAGGATTGTGAGGAGTGAGAGAGAGTGGAACAGGATTGTGTGGAGAGAGAGAGCGGAACAGGATTGTGTGGAGAGAGAGAGTGGATCAGGATTGTATGGAGAGAGAGAGAGTGGAACTGGATTGTGTGGAGAGAGAGAGTGGAACAGGATTGTGCGGAGAGAGAGAGAGCGGAACAGGATTTTGTGGAGAGAGAGAGAGTGGAATAGGATTGTGCGGAGAGAGAGAGAGTGGAACAGGATTGTGTGGACAGAGAGTGTGAATCAGGGTTTTATGGATAGAGAGAGAGTGGAACAGGATTGTGTGGAGAGAGAGTGGAACAGGAGTGTGTGGAGAGAGAGTGAGTGGAACTGGATTGTGTGGAGAGAGAGAGTGGAACAGGATTGTTTGGAGAGAGAGAGTGTGGAACGGGATTGTGTGGAGAAGGAGAGAGTGGAACAGGATTGTGTGGAGAGAGAGAGTGGAACGGGATTGTGTGGAGATAGAGAGAGTGGAACAGGATTGTGTGGAGAGAGAGAGAGTGGAACAGGATTGTTTGGAGAGAGAGATTGGAACAGGATTTTGTGGAGAATGAGAGTGGACGGACTGTGTGGAGAGAGAGAGTGGAACAGGATTGTGTGGAGAGAGAGAGAGTGGAACAGGATTGTGTGGAGAGAGAGAATGTGGAACAGGATTGTGTGGAGAGAGCGAGTGGAACAGGATTGTGTGGAGAGAGAGAATGTGGAACAGGAATGTGTGGAAGTAGAGAGAGTGGAACTGTATTTGGTGGAGAGAGAGAGAGAGTGGAACAGATTGTGTGGAGAGAGAGAGAGTGGAACAGTATTTTGTGGAGAATGAGAGTGGACGGACTGTGTGGAGAGAGAGAGTGGAACAGGATTGTGTGGAGAGAGAGAGAGTGGAACAGGATTGTGTGGAGAGAGAGAGAGAGGAACAGGATTGTTTGGAGAGAGAGAGTGGATCAGGATTGTATGGAGAGAGAGAGAGTGGAACTGGATTGTGTGGAGAGAGAGAGTGGAACAGGATTGTGTGGAGAGAGAGAGAGCGGAACAGGATTTTGTGGAGAGAGAGAGAGTGGAATAGGATTGTGCGGAGAGAGAGAGTGTGGAACAGGATTGTGTGGACAGAGAGTGTGAATCAGGGTTTTATGGATAGAGAGAGAGTGGAACAGGATTGTGTGGAGGGAGAGTGGAACAGGAGTGTGTGGAGAGAGAGAGAGTGGAACTGGATTGTGTGGAGAGAGAGAGTGGAACAGGATTGTTTGGAGAGAGAGAGTGTGGAACAGGATTGTGTGGAGAAGGAGAGATTGGAACAGGATTGTGTGGAGAGAGAGAGTGGAACGGGATTGTGTGGAGATAGAGAGAGTGGAACAGGATTGTGTGGAGAGAGAGAGAGTGGAACAGGATTGTTTGGAGAGAGAGAGTGGAACAGGATTTTGTGGAGAATGAGAGTGGACGGACTGTGTGGAGAGAGAGAGTGGAACAGGATTGTGTGGAGAGAGAGAGAGTAGAACAGGATTGTGTGGAGAGAGAGAATGTGGAACTGGATTGTGTGGAGAGAGCGAGTGGAACAGGATTGTGTGGAGAGAGAGAATGTGGAACAGGATTGTGTGGAAGTAGAGAGAGTGGAACTGTATTTGGTGGAGAGAGAGAGAGAGTGGAACAGATTGTGTGGAGAGAGAGAGAGTGGAACAGGATTGTGTGGAGAGAGAGAGAGTGGAACAGGATTGTTTGGAGAGAGAGAGTGGATCAGGATTGTATGGAGAGAGAGAGAGTTGTACTGGATTGTGTGGAGAGAGAGAGTGGAACAGGATTGTGTGGAGAGAGAGAGAGCGGAACAGGATTTTGTGGAGAGAGAGAGAGTGGAATAGGATTGTGCGGAGAGAGAGAGTGTGGAACAGGATTGTGTGGACAGAGAGTGTGAATCAGGGTTTTATGGATAGAGAGAGAGTGGAACAGGATTGTGTGGAGAGAGAGGGGAACAGGAGTGTGTGGAGAGAGAGAGAGTGGAACTGGATTGTGTGGAGAGAGAGAGTGGAACAGGATTGTTTGGAGAGAGAGAGTGTGGAACAGGATTGTGTGGAGAAGGAGAGAGTGGAACAGGATTGTGTGGAGAGAGAGAGTGGAACGGGATTGTGTGGAGATAGAGAGAGTGGAACAGGATGTGTGGACAGAGAGAGAGTGGAACAGGATTGTTTGGAGAGAGAGAGTGGAACAGGATTTTGTGGAGAATGAGAGTGGACGGACTGTGTGGAGAGAGAGAGTGGAACAGGATTGTGTGGAGAGAGAGAGAGTGGAACAGGATTGTGTGGAGAGAGAGAATGTGGAACAGGATTGTGTGGAGAGAGCGAGTGGAACAGGATTGTGTGGAGAGAGAGAATGTGGAACAGGAATGTGTGGAAGTAGAGAGAGTGGAACTGTATTTGGTGGAGAGAGAGAGAGAGTGGAACAGATTGTGTGGAGAGAGAGAGAGTGGAACAGGATTGTGTGGAGAGAGAGAGAGTGGAACAGGATTGTTTGGAGAGAGAGAGTGGATCAGGATTGTATGGAGAGAGAGAGAGTTGTACTGGATTGTGTGGAGAGAGAGAGTGGAACAGGATTGTGTGGAGAGAGAGAGAGTTGAACAGGATTTTGTGGAGAGAGAGAGAGTGGAATAGGATTGTGCGGAGAGAGAGAGTGTGGAACAGGATTGTGTGGACAGAGAGTGTGAATCAGGGTTTTATGGATAGAGAGAGAGTGGAACAGGATTGTGTGGAGAGAGAGGGGAACAGGAGTGTGTGGAGAGAGAGAGAGTGGAACAGGATTGTGTGGAGAGAGAGAGTGGAACAGGATTGTGTGGAGAGAGAGAGTGGAACTGGATTGTGTGTAGAGAGAGAATGTGGAACAGGATTGAGTGGAGAGAGAGAGTGGAAAACGATTGTGTGGAGGGAGAGAGTGGTACAGGATAGTGTGGAGAGAGAGAGAGTGGAACAGGATTGTGTGGAGAGAGAGAGAGTGGAACAGGATTGTGTGGAGAGAGAGAGCGGAACAGGATTCTGTGGAGAGTGAGAGAGTGGAACAGGATTGTGTGGAGAGAGAGAGTGGAACAGGATTGTGTGGAGAGAGAGAGTGGAACAGGATTGTGTGTAGAGAGAGAATGTGGAACAGGATTGTGTGGAGAGAGAGATAGTGGAATCGGATTGCGTGGAGAGAGAGAGTGTGGAACAGGATTGTGTGGAGAAGGAGAGAGTGGAAGAGGATTCTGTGGAGAGAGAGAGTTGAACGGGATTGTGTGGAGATAGAGAGAGTGGAACAGGATTGTGTGGAGAGAGAGAGAGTGGAACAGGATTGTTTGGAGAGTGAGAGTGGAACAGGATTTTCTGGAGAATGAGAGTGGACGGACTGTGTGGAGAGAGAGAGTGGAACAGGATTGTGTGGAGAGAGAGAGAGTGGAACAGGATTGTGTGGAGAGAGAAAATGTGGAACAGGATTGTGTGGAGAGAGCGAGTGGAACAGGATTGTGTGGAGAGAGACAATGTGGAACAGGAATGTGTGGAAGTAGAGAGAGTGGAACAGTATTTGGTGGAGAGAGAGAGAGAGTGGAACAGGATTGTGTGGAGAGAGAGAGAGTGGAACAGGATTGTGTGGAGAGAGAGAGAGTGGAACAGGATTGTGTGGAGAGAGAGAGTGGAACAGGATTGTATGGAGAGAGAGAGATTGGAACTGGATTGTGTGGAGAGAGAGAGTGGAACAGGATTGTGTGGAGAGAGAGAGAGCGGAATAGGATTTTGTGGAGAGAGAGAGAGTGGAATAGGATTGTGCGGAGAGAGAGAGTGTGGAACAGGATTGTGTGGACAGAGAGTGTGAATCAGGGTTTTATGGATAGAGAGAGAGTAGAACAGGATTGTGTGGAGAGAGAGAGTGGAACAGGAGTGTGTGGAGAGAGAGAGAGTGGAACAGGATTGTGTGGAGAGAGAGAGTGGAACAGGATTTGGTGGAGAATGAGAGTGGACGGACTGTGTGGAGAGAGAGAGTGGAACAGGATTTTGTGGAGAGAGAGAGTGGAACAGGATTGTGTGTAGAGAGAGAATGTGGAACAGGATTGAGTGGAGAGAGAGAGTGGAAAACGATTGTGTGGAGAGAGAGAGTGGAACAGGATTGTGTGGAGAGAGAGAGAGTGGAACAGGATTGTGTGGAGAGAGAGAGCGGAACAGGATTCTGTGGAGAGTGAGAGAGTGGAACAGGATTGTGTGGAGAGAGAGAGTGGAACAGGATTGTGTGGAGAGAGAGAGCGGAACAGGATTGTGTGTAGAGAGAGAATGTGGAACAGGATTGTGTGGAGAGAGAGATAGTGGAATAGGATTGTGTGGAGAGAGAGAGTGGAACAGGATTTTGTGGAGAGAGAGAGTGGAACGGGATTTTGTGGAGAGAGAGAGTCGAACAGGATTGTGTGTACAGGGAGAGAGAGTGGAACAGGATTGTGTGGAGAGAGAGAGTGGAACAGGATTGTGAGGAGTGAGAGAGAGTGGAACAGGATTGTGTGGAGAGAGAGAGCGGAACAGGATTGTGTGGAGAGAGAGAGTGGAACAGGATTGTGTGGAATGAGAGAGTCGAACAGGTTTGTGTGGAGAGAGAGATAGTGGAACAGGATTGTGTGGAGAGAGAGAGAGTGGAACAGGATTGTGTGGAAAGAGAGAGTGTGGAACAGTACTGTGTGGAGAGAGAGAGAGTGGAACAGGATTGTGTGGAGAGAGAGAGAGTGGAGCAGGATTGTGTGGAGAGAGAGAGTGGAACAGGATTGTGTTGGGAGAGAGAGAGTGGAACAGGATTGTGTGGAGAGAGTGAATGTGGAACAGGAATGTGCGGAAGTAGAGAGAGTGGAACAGGATTTGGTGGAGAGAGAGAGTGAGTGGAACAGGATTGTGTGGAGAGAGAGAGAGTGGTACAGGATTTTGTGGAGAGAGAGAGTGGAACAGGACTGAGTGAAGAGAGAGAGAGTGGAAGAGGATTGTGTGGAGAGAGAGAGAGTGGAACAGGATTGTGTGGAGAGAGAGAGATTGGAACAGGACTGAGTGAAGAGAGAGAGAGTGGAACATGTTTGTGCGGAGAATGAGGGTGGAACAGGATTTTGTGGAGAGAGAGAGTGTGGAACAGGATTGTGTGGAGAGAGAGAGTGGAACAGGATTGTGTGGAGAGAGAGAATGTGGAACAGGAATGTGTGAAAGTAGAGAGAGTGGAACAGGATTGTGTGGAGAGGGAGTGAGTGGAATTGGATTGTGTGGAGAGAGAGAGAGTGGAACAGGATTGTGTGGAGAGAGAGAGAGTGGAACAGGATTGTGTGGAGAGAGAGAGTGGAACAGGATTGTGTGGAGAGAGAGAGTTGTACAGGATTGTGTGGAGAGAGAGAGAGTGGAACAGGATTGTTTGGAGAGACAGAGTGTGGAACAGGATTGTGTGGAGAGAGAGAGAGTGGAACAGGATTGTGTGGAGAGAGAGAGTGGAACAGGATTGTGTGGAGATAGAGAGAGTGGAACAGGATTGTGTGGAGAGAGAGAGAGTGGAACAGGATTTTGTGGAGAATGGGAGTGGACGGACTGTGTGGAGAGAGGGAGTGGAACAGGATTGTGTGGAGAGAGAGAGAGTGGAACAGGATTGTGTGGAGAGAGAGAGAGAGGAACAGGATTGTTTGGAGAGAGAGAGTGGATCAGGATTGTATGGAGAGAGAGAGAGTGGAACTGGATTGTGTGGAGAGAGAGAGTGGAACAGGATTGTGTGGAGAGAGAGAGAGCGGAACAGGATTTTGTGGAGAGAGAGAGAGTGGAATAGGATTGTGCGGAGAGAGAGAGTGTGGAACAGGATTGTGTGGACAGAGAGTGTGAATCAGGGTTTTATGGATAGAGACAGAGTGGAACAGGATTGTGTGGAGAGAGAGTGGAACAGGAGTGTGTGGAGAGAGAGAGAGTGGAACAGCATTGTGTGGAGAGAGAGAGTGGAACAGGATTTGGTGGAGAATGAGAGTGGACGGACTGTGTGGAGAGAGAGAGTGGAACAGGATTTTGTGGAGAGAGAGAGTGGAACAGGATTGTGTGGAGAGAGTGAATGTGGAACAGGAATGTGCGGAAGTAGAGAGAGTGGAACAGGATTTGGTGGAGAGAGAGAGTGAGTGGAACAGGATTGTGTGGAGAGAGAGAGAGTGGTACAGGATTTTGTGGAGAGAGAGAGTGGAACAGGACTGAGTGAAGAGAGTGAGAGTGGAAGAGGATTATGTGGAGAGAGAGAGAGAGTGGAACAGGATTGTGTGGAGAGAGAGAGATTGGAACAGGACTGAGTGAAGAGAGAGAGAGTGGAACATGTTTGTGTGGAGAATGAGGGTGGAACAGGATTTTGTGGAGAGAGAGAGTGTGGAACAGGATTGTGTGGAGAGAGAGAGTGGAACAGGATTGTGTGGAGAGAGAGAATGTGGAACAGGAATGTGTGGAATTAGAGAGAGTGGAACAGGATTGTGTGGAGAGGGAGTGAGTGGAATTGGATTGGGTGGAGAGAGAGAGAGTGGAACAGGATTGTGTGGAGAGAGAGAGAGTGGAACAGGATTGTGTGGAGAGAGAGAGTGGAACAGGTTTGTGTGGAGAGAGAGAGTGGAACAGGATTGTGTGGAGAGAGAGAGTTGTACAGGATTGTGTGGAGAGAGAGAGAGTGGAACAGGATTGTTTGGAGAGACAGAGTGTGGAACAGGATTGTGTGGAGAGAGAGAGAGTGGAACAGGATTGTGTGGAGAGAGAGAGTGGAACAGGATTGTGTGGAGATAGAGAGAGTGGAACAGGATTGTGTGGAGAGAGAGAGAGTGGAACAGGATTTTGTGGAGAATGAGAGTGGACGGACTGTGTGGAGAGAGAGAGTGGAACAGGATTGTGTGGAGAGAGAGAGAGTGGAACAGGATTGTGTGGAGATAGAGAGAGTGGAACAGGATTGTTTGGAGAGAGAGAGTGGATCAGGATTGTATGGAGAGAGAGAGAGTGGAACTGGATTGTGTGGAGAGAGAGAGTGGAACAGGATTGTGTGGAGAGAGAGAGCGGAACAGGATTCTGTGGAGAGTGAGAGAGTGGAACAGGATTGTGTGGAGAGAGAGAGGAACAGGATTGTGTGGAGAGAGAGAGTGTAACAGGATTGTGTGTAGAGAGAGAATGTGGAACAGGATTGTGTGGAGAGAGAGATAGTGGAATCGGATTGTGTGGAGAGAGAGAGTGTGGAACAGGATTGTGTGGAGAAGGAGAGAGTGGAAGAGGATTGTGTGGAGAGAGAGAGTGGAACGGGATTGTGTGGAGATAGAGAGAGTGGAACAGGATTGTGTGGAGAGAGAGAGAGTGGAACAGGATTGTTTGGAGAGAGAGAGTGGAACAGGATTTTGTGGAGAATGAGAGTGGACGGACTGTGTGGAGAGAGAGAGTGGAACAGGATTGTGTGGAGAGAGAGAGAGTGGAACAGGATTGTGTGGAGAGAGAAAATGTGGAACAGGATTGTGTGGAGAGAGCGAGTGGAACAGGATTGTGTGGAGAGAGACAATGTGGAACAGGAACGTGTGGAAGTAGAGAGAGTGGAACAGTATTTGGTGGAGAGAGAGAGAGAGTGGAACAGGATTGTGTGGAGAGAGAGAGAGTGGAACAGGATTGTGTGGAGAGAGAGAGAGTGGAACAGGATTGTGTGGAGAGAGAGAGTGGAACAGGATTGTATGGAGAGAGAGAGAGTGGAACTGGATTGTGTGGAGAGAGAGAGTGGAACAGGATTGTGTGGAGAGAGAGAGAGCGGAACAGGATTTTGTGGAGAGAGAGAGAGTGGAATAGGATTGTGCGGAGAGAGAGAGTGTGGAACAGGATTGTGTCGACAGAGAGTGTGAGTCAGGGTTTTATGGATAGAGAGAGAGTGGAACAGGATTGTGTGGAGAGAGAGAGTGGAACAGGAGTGTGTGGACAGAGAGAGAGTGGAACAGGATTGTGTGGAGAGAGAGAGTGGAACAGGATTTGGTGGAGAATGAGAGTGGACGGACTGTGTGGAGAGAGAGAGTGGAACAGGATTTTGTGGAGAGAGAGAGTGGAACAGGATTGTGTGTAGAGAGAGATTGTGGAACAGGAATGAGTGGAGAGAGAGAGTGGAAAACGATTGTGTGGAGAGAGAGAGTGGAACAGGATTGTGTGGAGAGAGAGAGAGTGGAACAGGATTGTGTGGAGAGAGAGAGAGTGGAACAGGATTGTGTGGAGAGAGAGAGCGGAACAGGATTCTGTGTAGAGTGAGAGAGTGGAACAGGATTGTGTGGAGAGAGAGAGTGGAACAGGATTGTGTGGAGATAGAGAGCGGAACAGGATTGTGTGTAGAGAGAGAATGTGGAACAGGATTGTGTGGAGAGAGAGATAGTGGAATAGGATTGTGTGGAGAGAGAGAGAGTGGAACAGGATTTTGTGGAGAAGAGAGTGGAACAGGATTGTGTGGATAGAGAGAGTCGAACAGGATTGTGTGTAGAGGGAGAGAGAGTGGAACAGGATTGTGTGGAGAGAGAGACTGGTACAGGATTGTGAGGAGTGAGAGAGAGTGGAACAGGATTGTGTGGAGAGAGAGAGCGGAACAGGATTGTGTGGAGAGAGAGAGTGGAACAGGATTGTGTGGAGTGAGAGAGTCGAACAGGTTTGTGTGGAGAGAGAGATAGTGGAACAGGATTGTGTGGAGAGAGAGAGAGTGGAACAGGATTGTGTGGAAAGAGAGAGTGTGGAACAGTACTGTGTGGAGAGAGAGAGAGTGTAACAGGATTGTGTGGAGAGAGAGAGAGTGGAACAGGATTGTGTGGAGAGAGAGAGAGTGAAACAGGATTGTGTTGGGAGAGAGAGAGTGGAACAGGATTGTGTGGAGAGAGTGAATGTGGAACAGGAATGTGCGGAAGTAGAGAGAGTGGAACAGGATTTGGTGGAGTGAGAGAGTGAGTGGAACAGGATTGTGTGGAGAGAGAGAGAGTGGTACAGGATTTTGTGGAGAGAGAGAGTGGAACAGGACTGAGTGAAGAGAGAGAGAGTGGAAGAGGATTATGTGGAGAGAGAGAGAGTGGAACAGGATTGTGTGGAGAGAGAGAGATTGGAACAGGATTGTGTGGAGAGAGAGTGAGTGGAATTGGATTGTGTGGAGAGAGAGAGAGTGGAACAGGATTGTGTGGAGAGAGAGAGAGTGGAACAGGATTGTGTGGAGAGAGAGAGTGGAACAGGTTTGTGTGGAGAGAGAGAGTGGAACAGGATTGTGTGGAGAGAGAGAGTTGTACAGGATTGTGTGGAGAGAGAGAGTGGAACAGGATTTGGTGGAGAATGAGAGTGGACGGACTGTGTGGAGAGAGAGAGTGGAACAGGATTTTGTGGAGAGAGAGAGTGGAACAGGATTGTGTGTAGAGAGAGAATGTGGAACAGGATTGAGTGTAGAGAGAGAGTGGAAAACGATTGTGTGGAGAGAGAGAGTGGAACAGGATTGTGTGGAGAGAGAGAGAGTGGAACAGGATTGTGCGAAGAGAGAGAGAGTGGAACAGGATTGTGTGGAGAGAGAGAGCGGAACAGGATTCTGTGGAGAGTGAGACAGTGGAACAGGATTGTGTGGAAAGAGAGAATGGAACAGGATTGTGTGGAGAGAGAGAGCGGAACAGGATTGTGTGTAGAGAGAGAATGTGGAACAGGATTGTATGGAGAGAGAGATAGTGGAATAGGATTGCGTGGAGAGGGAGAGTGGAACAGGATTTTGTGGAGAGAGAGAGTGGAACAGGATTGTGTGGATAGAGAGAGTCGAACAGGATTGTGTGTAGAGGGAGAGAGAGTGGAACAGGATTGTGTGGAGAGAGAGAGTGGAACAGGATTGTGAGGAGTGAGAGAGAGTGGAACAGGATTGTGTGGAGAGAGAGAGCGGAACAGGATTGTGTGGAGAGAGAGAGTGGAACAGGATTGTGTGGAGTGAGAGAGTCGAACAGGTTTGTGTGGAGAGAGAGATAGTGGAACAGGATTGTGTGGAGAGAGAGAGAGTGGAACAGGATTGTGTGGAAAGAGAGAGTGTGGAACAGTTCTGTGTGGAGAGAGAGAGAGTGGAACAGGATTGTGTGGAGAGAGAGAGAGTGGAGCAGGATTGTGTGGAGAGAGAGAGAGTGGAACAGGATTGTGTTGGGAGAGAGAGAGTGGAACAGGATTGTGTGTAGAGAGAGAATGTGGAACAGGAATGTGCGGAAGTAGAGAGAGTGGAACAGGATTTGATGGAGAGAGAGAGTGAGTGGAACAGGATTGTGTGGAGAGAGAGAGAGTGGTACAGGATTTTGTGGAGAGAGAGAGAGGAACAGGACTGAGTGAAGAGAGAGAGAGTGGAAGAGGATTGTGTGGAGAGAGAGAGAGTGGAACAGGATTGTGTGGAGAGAGAGAGATTGGAACAGGACTGAGTGAAGAGAGAGAGAGTGGAACATGTTTGTGCGGAGAATGAGGGTGGAACAGGATTTTGTGGAGAGAGAGAGTGTGGAACAGGATTGTGTGGAGAGAGAGAGTGGAACAGGATTGTGTGGAGAGAGAGAATGTGGAACAGGAATGTGTGGAAGTACAGAGAGTGGAACATGATTGTGTGGAGAGGGAGTGAGTGGAATTGGATTGTGTGGAGAGAGAGAGAGTGGAACAGGATTGTGTGGAGAGAGAGAGAGTGGAACAGGATTGTGTGGAGAGAGAGAGTGGAACAGGATTGTGTGGAGAGAGAGAGTGGAACAGGATTGTGTGGAGAGAGAGAGTTGTACAGGATTGTGTGGAGAGAGAGAGAGGGGAACAGGATTGTTTGGAGAGACAGAGTGTGGAACAGGATTGTGTGGAGAGAGAGAGAGTGGAACAGGATTGTGTGGAGAGAGAGAGTGGAACAGGATTGTGTGGAGATAGAGAGAGTGGAACAGGATTGTGTGGAGAGAGAAAGAGTGGAACAGGATTTTGTGGAGAATGAGAGTGGACGGACTGTGTGGAGAGAGAGAGTGGAACAGGATTGTGTGGAGAGAGAGAGAGTGGAACAGGATTGTGTGGAGAGAGAGAGAGTGGAACAGGATTGTTTGGAGAGAGAGAGTGGATCAGGATTGTATGGAGAGAGAGAGAGTGGAACTGGATTGTGTGGAGAGAGAGAGTGGAACAGGATTGTGTGGAGAGAGAGAGAGCGGAACAGGATTTTGTGGAGAGAGAGAGAGTGGAATAGGATTGTGCGGAGAGAGAGAGTGTGGAACAGGATTGTGTGGACAGAGAGTGTGAATCAGGGTTTTATGGATAGAGAGAGAGTGGAACAGGATTGTGTGGAGAGAGAGTGGAACAGGAGTGTGTGGAGAGAGAGAGAGTGGAACAGGATTGTGTGGAGAGAGAGAGTGGAACAGGATTTGGTGGAGAATGAGAGTGGACGGACTGTGTGGAGAGAGAGAGTGGAACAGGATTTTGTGGAGAGAGAGAGTGGAACAGGATTGTGTGTAGAGAGAGAATGTGGAACAGGATTGAGTGGAGAGAGAGAGTGGAAAACGATTGTGTGGAGGGAGAGAGTGGAACAGGATTGTGTGGAGAGAGAGAGAGTGGAACAGGATTGTGTGGAGAGAGAGAGAGTGGAACAGGATTGTGTGGAGAGAGAGAGCGGAACAGGATTCTGTGGAGAGTGAGAGAGTGGAACAGGATTGTGTGGAGAGAGAGAGTGGAACAGGATTGTGTGGAGAGAGAGAGTGGAACAGGATTGTGTGTAGAGAGAGAATGTGGAACAGGATTGTGTGGAGAGAGAGATAGTGGAATCGGATTGTGTGGAGAGAGAGAGTGTGGAACAGGATTGTGTGGAGAAGGAGAGAGTGGAACAGGATTGTGTGGAGAGAGAGAGTGGAACGGGATTGTGTGGAGATAGAGAGAGTGGAACAGGATTGTTTGGAGAGAGAGAGTGGAACAGGATTTTGTGGAGAATGAGAGTGGACGGACTGTGTGGAGAGAGAAAGTGGAACAGGATTGTGTGGAGAGAGAGAGAGTGGAACAGGATTGTGTGGAGAGAGAAAATGTGGAACAGGATTGTGTGGAGAGAGCGAGTGGAACAGGATTGTGTGGAGAGAGACAATGTGGAACAGGAATGTGTGGAAGTAGAGAGAGTGGAACAGTATTTGGTGGAGAGAGAGAGAGAGTGGAACAGGATTGTGTGGAGAGAGAGAGAGTGGAACAGGATTGTGTGGAGAGAGAGAGAGTGGAACAGGATTGTGTGGAGAGAGAGAGTGGAACAGGATTGTATGGAGAGAGAGAGAGTGGAACTGGATTGTGTGGAGAGAGAGAGTGGAACAGGATTGTGTGGAGAGAGAGAGAGCGGAACAGGATTTTGTGGAGAGAGAGAGAGTGAAATAGGATTGTGCGGAGAGAGAGAGTGTGGAACAGGATTGTGTGGACAGAGAGTGTGAATCAGGGTTTTATGGATAGAGAGAGAGTGGAACAGGATTGTGTGGAGAGAGAGAGTGGAACAGGAGTGTGTGGAGAGAGAGAGAGTGGAACAGGATTGTGTGGAGAGAGAGAGTGGAACAGGATTTGGTGGAGAATGAGAGTGGACGGACTGTGTGGAGAGAGAGAGTGGAACAGGATTTTGTGGAGAGAGAGAGTGGAACAGGATTGTGTGTAGAGAGAGAATGTGGAACAGGATTGAGTGGAGAGAGAGAGTGGAAAACGATTGTGTGGAGAGAGAGAGTGGAACAGGATTGTGTGGAGAGAGAGAGCGGAACAGGATTGTGTGTAGAGAGAGAATGTGCAACAGGATTGTGTGGAGAGAGAGATAGTGGAATAGGATTGTGTGGAGAGAGAGAGTGGAACAGGATTTTGTGGATAGAGAGAGTCGAACAGGATTGTGTGTAGAGGGAGAGAGAGTGGAACAGGATTGTGTGGAGAGAGAGAGTGGAACAGGATTGTGAGGAGTGAGAGAGAGTGGAACAGGATTGTGTGGAGAGAGAGAGCGGAACAGGATTGTGTGGAGAGAGAGAGTGGAACAGGATTGTGTGGAGTGAGAGAGTCGAACAGGTTTGTGTGGAGAGAGAGATAGTGGAACAGGATTGTGTGTAGAGAGAGAGAGTGGAACAGGATTGTGTGGAAAGAGAGAGTGTGGAACAGTAATGTGTGGAGAGAGAGAGAGTGTAACAGGATTGTGTGGAGAGAGAGAGAGTGGAGCAGGATTGTGTGGAGAGAGAGAGAGTGGAACAGGATTGTGTTGGGAGAGAGAGAGTGGAACAGGATTGTGTGGAGAGAGTGAATGTGGAACAGGAATGTGCGGAAGTAGAGAGAGTGGAACAGGATTTGGTGGAGAGAGAGAGTTAGTGGAACAGGATTGTGTGGACAGAGAGAGAGTGGTACAGGATTTTGTGGAGAGAGAGAGTGGAACAGGACTGAGTGAAGAGAGAGAGAGCGGAAGAGGATTGTGTGGAGCGAGAGAGAGAGTGGAACAGGATTGTGTGGAGAGAGAGAGATTGTACAGGACTGAGTGAAGAGAGAGAGAGTGGAACATGTTTGTGCGGAGAATGAGGGTGGAACAGGATTTTGTGGAGAGAGAGAGTGTGGAACAGGATTGTGTGGAGAGAGAGAGTGGAACAGGATTGTGTGGAGAGAGAGAATGTGGAACAGGAATGTGTGGAAGTAGAGAGAGTGGAACAGGATTGTGTGGAGAGGGAGTGAGTGGAATTGGATTGTATGGAGAGAGAGAGAGTGGAACAGGATTGTGTGGAGAGAGAGAGAGTGGAACAGGATTGTGTGGAGAGAGAGAGTGGAACAGGATTGTGTGGAGAGAGAGAGTGGAACAGGATTGTGTGGAGAGAGAGAGTTGTACAGGATTGTGTGGAGAGGGAGAGAGTGGAACAGGAATGTTTGGAGAGACAGAGTGTGGAACAGGATTGTGTGGAGAGAGAGAGAGTGGAACAGGATTGTGTGGAGAGAGAGAGTGGAACAGGATTGTGTGGAGATAGAGAGAGTGGAACAGGATTGTGTGGAGAGAGAGAGAGTGGAACATGATTTTGTGGAGAATGAGAGTGGACGGACTGTGTGGAGAGAGAGAGTGGAACAGGATTGTGTGGAGAGAGAGAGAGTGGAACAGGATTGTGTGGAGAGAGAGAGTGTGGAACAGGATTGTGTGGAGAGAGAGTGTGAATCAGGGTTTTATGGATAGAGAGAGAGTGGAACAGGTTTGTGTGGAGAGAGAGAGTGGAACAGGATTGGGTGGAGAGAGAGAGAGTGGAACGGGATTGTGTGGAGAGAGAGAGTGTGGAACAGGATTGTGTGGATAGAGAGTGTGAATCAGGGTTTTATGGATAGAGAGAGAGTGGAACAGGATTGTGTGGAGAGAGAGAGTGGAACTGGATTGTGTGGAGAGAGAGAGTGTTGAACAGGATTGTGTGGAAAGAGAGTGTGAATCAGGGTTTTATGGATAGAGAGAGAGTGGAACAGGATTGTGTGGAGAGAGTGGAACAGGATTGTGTGAAGAGAGAGAGTGGAACAGGATTTTGTGGAGAGATAGTGTGGAACAGAATTGTGTGGAGAGAGAGAGAGAGTGGAACAGGATTGTGTGCTGAGAGAGAGAGTGGAACTGGATTGTGTGGAGAGCGAGAGAGTGGAACAGGATTGTGTGGAGAGAGAGAATGTGGAACAGGATTGTGTGGAGAGAGAGAGATTGGAACAGGATTGTGTGGAGAGAGAGAATGTGGCACAGGAATGTGTGGAAGTGGAAAGAGTGGAACTGGATTGTGTGGAGAGCGAGAGTGTGGAACAGGATTGTGTGGAGAGAGAGAATGTGGAACAGTTTTGTGTGGATAGAGAGAGTGGAACAGGATTGTGTGGAGAGAGAGAGTGGATCAGGATTGTGTGGAGAGAGAGAGAGTGGAACAGGATTGTGTGGAGAGAGAGAGTGGATCAGGATTGTGTGGAGAGAGAGAGAGTCGAACAGGATTGTGCGGAGAGAGGAAGTGGAAAAGAATTGTGCGGAGAGAGAGAGTGGAACAGGATTGTGTGGAGAGAGAGAGAGTGGAACAGGATTGTGTGGAGAGAGAGAGTGTGGAACAGCATTGTGTGGAGAGAGTGTGAATCAGGGTTTTATGGATAGAGAGAGAGTGGAACAGGATTGTTTGGAGAGAGAGAGTGGATCAGGATTGTGTGGAGAGAGAGAGAGTGGAACGGGATTGTGTGGAGAGAGAGAGTGTGGAACAGGATTGTCTGGAGAGAGAGTGTGAAACAGGGTTTTATGGATAGAGAGAGAGTGGAACAGGATTGTGTGGAGAGAGAGAGTGGAACAGGATTGTGTGGAGAGAGAGAGTGGAACAGGATTTTGTGGAGAGAGAGAGTGGAACAGGATTGTGTGTAGAGAGAGAATGTGGAACATTATTGTGTGGAGAGAGAGAGTGGAACAGGATTGTGTGGAGAGAGAGAGAGAGTGGAACAGGATTGTGTGGAAATAGAGAGAGTGGAACAGGATCGTGTGGAGAGACAGAGTGGAACAGGAATGTGTGGAGAGAGAGAGAGTGGAACAGGATTGTGTGGAGAGAGAGAGAGTGGAACAGGGTTGTGTGGAGAGAGAGAATGTGGAACAGGATTGTGTGGAGAGAGAGAGTGGAACAGGATTGTGTGGAGAGAGTGAGTGGAACAGGATTTTGTGGAGATTGAGAGTGGACGGATTGTGTGGAGTGAGAGAGTGGAACAGGATTGTGTGGAGAGAGAGAGAGTGGAACAGGATTGTGTGGAGAGAGAGAGAGTGGAACAGGATTCTTTGGAGAGAGAGAGTGTGGAACAGGATTGTGTGGAGAGAGAGAGAGTGGAACAGTATTTTGTGGAGAGAGAGAGTGGGACAGGATTGTGTGTAGAGAGAGAATGTGGAACAGGATTGTGTGGAGAGAGAGAGTGGAACAGGATTGTGTGGAGAGAGAGAGTGGAACAGGATTTTGTGGTGAATGAGAGTGGACGGATTGTGTGGAGAGAGAGAGTGGAACAGGATTGTGTGGAGAGAGAGAGTTGTACAGGATTGTGTGGAGAGAGAGAGAGTGGAACAGGATTGTTTGGAGAGAGAGAGTGTGGAACAGGATTGTGTGGAGAGAGAGAGAGTGGAACAGGATTGTGTGGAGAGAGAGAGTGGAACAGGATTGTGTGGAGATAGAGAGAATGGAACGGGATTGTGTGTAGAGAGAGAGAGTGGAACAGGATTTTGTGGAGAATGAGAGTGGACGGACTGTGTGGAGAGAGAGAGTGGAACAGGTTTGTGTGGAGAGAGAGAGAGTGGAACAGGATTGTGTGGAGAGAGAGAGTGTGGAACAGGATTGTGTGGAGAGAGAGTGTGAATCAGGGTTTTATGGAGAGAGAGAGAGTGGAACAGGATTGTGTGGAGAGAGAGAGTGGAACAGGATTCTGTGGAGAGAGAGAGTGTTGAACAGGATTGCGTGGAGAGATTGTGTGAATCAGGGTTTTATGGATAGAGAGAGAGTGGAACAGGATTGTGTGGAGAGAGAGAGTGGAACACGATTGTGTGAAGAGAGAGAGTGGAACAGTATTTTGTGGAGAGAGAGAGTGGAACAGGATTGTGTGGAGAGAGAGAGAGAGTGGAACAGGATTGTGTGCAGAGAGAGAGAGTGGAACTGGATTGTGTGGAATTAGAGAGAGTGGAGCATGATTGTGTGGAGAGAGAGAATGTGGATCAGGATTGTGTGGAGAGAGAGAGAGTGGAACAGGATTGTGTGGAGAGAGAGAATGTGGCACAGGAATGTGTGGAAGTGGAGAGAGTGGAACTGGATTGTGTGGAGAGAGAGAGAGAGTGGAACAGGATTGTGTGGAAATAGAGAGAGTGGAACAGGATTTTGTGGAGAGAGAGAGTGGAACAGGATTGTGTGGAGAGAGAGAGAGTGGAACATGATTGTGTGGAGAGAGAGAGAGTGGAACAGGGTTGTGTGGAGAGAGAGAATGTGGAACAGGATTGTGTGGAGAGACAGAGTGGAACATGAATGTCTGGAGAGAGAGAATGTGGAACAGGAATGTGTGGAAGTAGAGAGAGTGGAACAGGATTTGGTGGAGAGAGAGAGAGTGGAACAGGATTGTGTGGAGAGAGAGAGAGTGGAACACGATTCTGTGGAGAGAGAGACAGTGGAACAGGATTGTGTGGAGAGATTGGAACAGGATAGTGTGGAGAGAGAGAGAGTGGAACAGGATTGTGTGGAGAGAGAGAGAGTGGAACAGTATTTTGTGGAGAGAGAGAGTGGGACAGGATTGTGTGTAAAGAGAGAATGTGGAACAGGATTGTGTGGAGAGAGAGAGTGGAACAGGATTGTGTGGAGAGAGAGAGTGGAACAGGATTTTGTGGAGAATGAGAGTGGACGGATGGTGTGGAGAGAGAGAGTGGAACAGGATTGTGTGGAGAGAGACAGAGTGGAACAGGATTGTGTGGAGAGAGAGAGTGTGGAACAGGGTTGTGTGGAGAGAGAGTTTGAATCAGGGTTTTATGGATAGAGAGCGAGTGCAACAGGATTGTGTGGAGAGAGAGAGTGGAACAGGATTGTGTGGAGAGAGTGAGAGTGGAACGTGATTGTGTGGAGAGAGAGAGTGTGGAACAGGATTGTGTGGAGAGAGAGTGTGAATCAGGGTTTTATGGATAGAGAGAGATTGGAACAGGATTGTGAGGAGAGAGAGAGTGCAACAGGATTGTGTGGAGATAGAGAGTGTTGAACAGGATTGTGTGGAGAGAGAGTGTGAATCAGGGTTTTATGGATAGAGAGAGAGTGGAACAGGATTGTTTGGAGAGAGAGTGGATCAGGATTGTGTGGAGAGAGAGAGAGTGGAACGGGATTGTGTGGAGAGAGAGAGTGTGGAACAGGATTGTCTGGAGAGAGAGTGTGAAACAGGGTTTTATGGATAGAGAGAGAGTGGAACAGGATTGTGTGGAGAGAGAGAGTGGAACAGGATTGTGTGGAGAGAGAGAGTGGAACAGGATTTTGTGGAGAGAGAGAGTGGAACAGGATTGTGTGTAGAGAGAGAATGTGGAACATTATTGTGTGGAGAGAGAGAGTGGAACAGGATTGTGTGGAGAGAGAGAGAGAGTGGAACAGGATTGTGTGGAAATAGAGAGAGTGGAACAGGATCGTGTGGAGAGACAGAGTGGAACAGGAATGTGTGGAGAGAGAGAGAGTGGAACAGGATTGTGTGGAGAGAGAGAGAGTGGAACAGGGTTGTGTGGAGAGAGAGAATGTGGAACAGGATTGTGTGGAGAGAGAGAGTGGAACAGGATTGTGTGGAGAGAGTGAGTGGAACAGGATTTTGTGGAGATTGAGAGTGGACGGATTGTGTGGAGAGAGAGAGTGGAACAGGATTGTGTGGAGAGAGAGAGTTGTACAGTATTGTGTGGAGAGAGAGAGAGTGGAACAGGATTGTTTGGAGAGAGAGAGTGTGGAACAGGATTGTGTGGAGAGAGAGAGAGTGGAACAGTATTTTGTGGAGAGAGAGAGTGGGACAGGATTGTGTGTAGAGAGAGAATGTGGAACAGGATTGTGTGGAGAGAGAGAGTGGAACAGGATTGTGTGGAGAGAGAGAGTGGAACAGGATTTTGTGGTGAATGAGAGTGGACGGATTGTGTGGAGAGAGAGAGTGGAACAGGATTGTGTGGAGAGAGAGAGTTGTACAGGATTGTGTGGAGAGAGAGAGAGTGGAACAGGATTGTTTGGAGAGAGAGAGTGTGGAACAGGATTGTGTGGAGAGAGAGAGAGTGGAACAGGATTGTGTGGAGAGAGAGAGTGGAACAGGATTGTGTGGAGATAGAGAGAATGGAACGGGATTGTGTGTAGAGAGAGAGAGTGGAACAGGATTGTGTGGAGAGAGAGAGTGGAACAGGATTTTGTGGAGAATGAGAGTGGACGGACTGTGTGGAGAGAGAGAGTGGAACAGGTTTGTGTGGAGAGAGAGAGAGTGGAACAGGATTGTGTGGAGAGAGACAGTGTGGAACAGGATTGTGTGGAGAGAGAGTGTGAATCAGGGTTTTATGGATAGAGACAGAGTGGAACAGGATTGTGTGGAGAGAGAGAGTTGTACAGGATTGTGTGGAGAGAGAGAGAGTGGATCGGGATTGTGTGGAGAGAGAGAGAGTGGAACAGGATTGTGTGGAGAGAGAGTGTGAATCAGGGTTTTATGGATAGAGAGAGAGTGGAACAGGATTGTGTGGAGAGAGAGAGTGGAACAGGATTGTGTGGAGAGAGAGAGTGTTGAACAGGATTGCGTGGAGAGATTGTGTGAATCAGGGTTTTATGGATAGAGAGAGAGTGGAACAGGATTGTGTGGAGAGAGAGAGTGGAACACGATTGTGTGAAGAGAGAGAGTGGAACAGTATTTTGTGGAGAGAGAGAGTGGAACAGGATTGTGTGGAGAGAGAGAGAGAGTGGAACAGGATTGTGTGCAGAGAGAGAGAGTGGAACTGGATTGTGTGGAATTAGAGAGAGTGGAACATGATTGTGTGGAGAGAGAGAATGTGGATCAGGATTGTGTGGAGAGAGAGAGAGTGGAACAGGATTGTGTGGAGAGAGAGAATGTGGCACAGGAATGTGTGGAAGTGGAGAGAGTGGAACTGGATTGTGTGGAGAGAGAGAGAGAGTGGAACAGGATTGTGTGGAAATAGAGAGAGTGGAACAGGATTTTGTGGAGAGAGAGAGTGGAACAGGATTGTGTGGAGAGAGAGAGAGTGGAACATGATTGTGTGGAGAGAGAGAGAGTGGAACAGGGTTGTGTGGAGAGAGAGAATGTGGAACAGGATTGTGTGGAGAGACAGAGTGGAACATGAATGTCTGGAGAGAGAGAATGTGGAACAGGAATGTGTGGAAGTAGAGAGAGTGGAACAGGATTTGGTGTAGAGAGAGAGAGTGGAACAGGATTGTGTGGAGAGAGAGAGAGTGGAACACGATTCTGTGGAGAGAGAGACAGTGGAACAGGATTGTGTGGAGAGATTGGAACAGGATAGTGTGGAGAGAGAGAGAGTGGAACAGGATTGTGTGGAGAGAGAGAGAGTGGAACAGTATTTTGTGGAGAGAGAGTGTGGGACAGGATTGTGTGTAAAGAGAGAATGTGGAACAGGATTGTGTGGAGAGAGAGAGTGGAACAGGATTGTGTGGAGAGAGAGAGTGGAACAGGATTTTGTGGAGAATGAGAGTGGACGGATGGTGTGGAGAGAGAGAGTGGAACAGGATTGTGTGGAGAGAGACAGAGTGGAACAGGATTGTGTGGAGAGAGAGAGTGTGGAACAGGGTTGTGTGGAGAGAGAGTTTGAATCAGGGTTTTATGGATAGAGAGCGAGTGCAACAGGATTGTGTGGAGAGAGAGAGTGGAACAGGATTGTGTGGAGAGAGTGAGAGTGGAACGGGATTGTGTGGAGAGAGAGAGTGTGGAACAGGATTGTGTGGAGAGAGAGTGTGAATCAGGGTTTTATGGATAGAGAGAGATTGGAACAGGATTGTGAGGAGAGAGAGAGTGCAACAGGATTGTGTGGAGATAGAGAGTGTTGAACAGGATTGTGTGGAGAGAGAGTGTGAATCAGGGTTTTATGGATAGAGAGAGAGTGGAACAGGATTGTGTGGAGAGAGAGAGTGTAACAGGATTGTGTGAAGAGAGAGAGTGGAACAGGATTTTGTGGAGAGAGAGAGTGGAACAGGATTGTGTTGAGAGAGAGAGAGAGTGGAACAGGATTGTGTGGAGAGAGAGAGAGTGGAACTGGATTGTGTGGAGAGCGAGAGAGTGGAACAGGATTGTGTGGAGAGAGAGAATGTGGAACAGTTTTGTGTGGAGAGAGAGAGTGGAACAGGATTGTGTGGAGAGAGAGAGTGGATCAGGATTGTGTGGAGAGAGAGACAGTGGAACAGTATTGTGTGGAGAGAGAGAGTGGATCAGGATTGTGTGGAGAGAGAGATAGTCAAACTGGATTGTGCGGAGAGAGGAAGTGGAAAAGGATTGTGTGGAGTGAGAGAGTGGAACAGGATTGTGTGGTGAGAGAGAGAGTGGAACAGGATTGTGTGGAGAGAGAGAGTGTGGAACAGCATTGTTTGGAGAGACTGTGTATCAGGGTTTTATGGATAGAGAGAGAGTGGAACAGGATTGTTTGGAGAGAGAGAGTGGAACAGGATTGTGTGGAGAGAGAGAGTGGAACGGGATTGTGTGGAGAGAGAGAGTGCGGAACAGGATTGTCTGGAGAGAGAGTGTGAAACAGGGTTTTATGGATAGAGAGAGAGTGGAACAGGATTGTGTTGATAGAGAGAGTGCAACAGGATTGTGTGGAGAGAGAGAGTGGAACAGGATTTTGTGGAGAGAGAGAGTGGAACATGATTGTGTGTAGAGAGAGAATGTGGAATAGGATTGTGTGGAGAGAGAGAGTGGAACAGGATTGTGTGGAGAGAGAGAGAGAGTGGAACAGGATTGTGTGGAAATAGAGAGAGTGGAACAGGATTGTGTGGAGAGAGAGAGTGGAACAGGATTGTGTGGAGAGAGAGAGTGGAACAGGATTGTGTGGAGAGAGAGAGTGTGGAACAGGATTGTGTGGAGAGATGAAGTGGAACAGGATTGTGTGGAGAGAGAGAGTGGAACAGGATTGCGTGGAGTGAGAGAGAGTGGAACAGGATTGTGTGGAGAGAGAGAGTGAGTGGAAGAGGATTGTGTGGAGAGAGAGAGTGGAACAGGATTGTGTGGAGAGAGAGAGAGTGGAACAGGATTGTTTGGAGAGAGAGAGAGTGGAACAGGATTGTGTGGAGAGAGAGAGTGGAACAGGATTGTGTGGAGAGAGAGAGAGAGTGGAACAGGATTGTGTGGAGAGAGAGAGAGTGGAAGAGGATTGTGTGGAGAGAGAGAGTGGAACAGGATTGTGTGGAGAGAGAGGGAGTGGAACAAGATTGTTTGGAGAGAGAGAGTGTGGAACAGGATTGTGTGGAGAGAGAGAGAGTGGAACAGGATTGTGTGGAGAGAGATAGTGGAACGGGATTGTGTGGAGATAGAGAGAGTGGAACAGGATTGTGTGGAGCGAGAGAGAGTGGAACAGGATTGTGTGGAGAGAGAGAGTGGAACAGGATTTTGTGGAGAATGAGAGTGGACGGACTGTGTGGAGAGACAGAGTGGAACAGGATTGTGTCGAGAGAGAGAGAGTGGAACAGGATTGTGTGGAGAGAGAGAGTGTGGAACAGGATTGTGTGGAGAGAGAGTCTGAATCAGGGTTTTATGGATAGAGAGAGAGTTGAACAGGATTGTGTGGAGAGAGAGAGTGGAACAGGATTGTGTGGAGAGAGAGAGAGTGGAACGGGATTGTGTGGAGAGAGAGAGTGTGGAACAGGATTGTGTGGAGAGAGAGTGTGAATCAGGGTTTTATGGATAGAGAGAGAGTGGAACAGGATTGTCTGGAGAGAGAGAGTGGATCAGGATTGTGTGGAGAGAGAGAGAGTGGAACAGGATTGTGTGGAGAGAGAGAGTGGATCAGGATTGTGTGGAGAGAGAGAGAGTCGAACAGGATTGTGCGGAGAGAGGAAGTGGAAAAGGATTATGTGGAGAGAGAGAGTGGAACAGGAATGTGTGGAGAGAGAGAGAGTGGAACAGGATTGTGTGGAGAGAGAGAGTGTGGAACAGCATTGTGTGGAGGGAGTGTGAATCAGGGTTTTATGGATAGAGAGAGAGTGGAACAGGATTGTTTGGAGAGAGAGAGTGGAACAGGATTGTGTGGAGAGAGAGAGAGTGGAACGGGATTGTGTGGAGAGAGAGAGTTTGGAACAGGATTGTCTGGAGAGAGAGTGTGAAACAGGGTTTTATGGATAGAGAGAGAGTGGAACAGGATTGTGTGGAGAGAGAGAGTGCAACAGGATTGTGTGGAGAGAGAGAGTGGAACAGGATTTTGTTGATAGAGAGAGTGGAACAGGATTGTGTGTAGAGAGAGAATGTGGAACAGGATTGTGTGGAGAGAGAGAGTGGAACAGGATTGTGTGGAGAGAGAGAGAGAGTGGAACAGGATTGTGTGCAATTAGAGAGAGTGGAACAGGATTGTGTGGAGAGAGAGAGTGGATCAGGATTGTGTGGAGAGAGAGACAGTGGAACAGTATTGTGTGGAGAGAGAGAGTGGATCAGGATTGTGTGGAGAGAGAGATAGTCAAACTGGATTGTGCGGAGAGAGGAAGTGGAAAAGGATTGTGTGGAGTGAGAGAGTGGAACAGGATTGTGTGGTGAGAGAGAGAGTGGAACAGGATTGTGTGGAGAGAGAGAGTGTGGAACAGCATTGTTTGGAGAGACTGTGTATCAGGGTTTTATGGATAGAGAGAGAGTGGAACAGGATTGTTTGGAGAGAGAGAGTGGAACAGGATTGTGTGGAGAGAGAGAGTGGAACGGGATTGTGTGGAGAGAGAGAGTGCGGAACAGGATTGTCTGGAGAGAGAGTGTGAAACAGGGTTTTATGGATAGAGAGAGAGTGGAACAGGATTGTGTTGATAGAGAGAGTGCAACAGGATTGTGTGGAGAGAGAGAGTGGAACAGGATTTTGTGGAGAGAGAGAGTGGAACATGATTGTGTGTAGAGAGAGAATGTGGAATAGGATTGTGTGGAGAGAGAGAGTGGAACAGGATTGTGTGGAGAGAGAGAGAGAGTGGAACAGGATTGTGTGGAAATAGAGAGAGTGGAACAGGATTGTGTGGAGAGAGAGAGTGGAACAGGATTGTGTGGAGAGAGAGAGTGGAACAGGATTGTGTGGAGAGAGAGAGTGTGGAACAGGATTGTGTGGAGAGATGAAGTGGAACAGGATTGTGTGGAGAGAGAGAGTGGAACAGGATTGCGTGGAGTGAGAGAGAGTGGAACAGGATTGTGTGGAGAGAGAGAGTGAGTGGAAGAGGATTGTGTGGAGAGAGAGAGTGGAACAGGATTGTGTGGAGAGAGAGAGAGTGGAACAGGATTGTTTGGAGAGAGAGAGAGTGGAACAGGATTGTGTGGAGAGAGAGAGTGGAACAGGATTGTGTGGAGAGAGAGAGAGAGTGGAACAGGATTGTGTGGAGAGAGAGAGAGTGGAAGAGGATTGTGTGGAGAGAGAGAGTGGAACAGGATTGTGTGGAGAGAGAGGGAGTGGAACAAGATTGTTTGGAGAGAGAGAGTGTGGAACAGGATTGTGTGGAGAGAGAGAGAGTGGAACAGGATTGTGTGGAGAGAGATAGTGGAACGGGATTGTGTGGAGATAGAGAAGTGGAACAGGATTGTGTGGAGCGAGAGAGAGTGGAACAGGATTGTGTGGAGAGAGAGAGTGGAACAGGATTTTGTGGAGAATGAGAGTGGACGGACTGTGTGGAGAGACAGAGTGGAACAGGATTGTGTCGAGAGAGAGAGAGTGGAACAGGATTGTGTGGAGAGAGAGAGTGTGGAACAGGATTGTGTGGAGAGAGAGTCTGAATCAGGGTTTTATTGATAGAGAGAGAGTTGAACAGGATTGTGTGGAGAGAGAGAGTGGAACAGGATTGTGTGGAGAGAGAGAGAGTGGAACGGGATTGTGTGGAGAGAGAGAGTGTGGAACAGGATTGTGTGGAGAGAGAGTGTGAATCAGGGTTTTATGGATAGAGAGAGAGTGGAACAGGATTGTCTGGAGAGAGAGAGTGGATCAGGATTGTGTGGAGAGAGAGAGAGTGGAACAGGATTGTGTGGAGAGAGAGAGTGGATCAGGATTGTGTGGAGAGAGAGAGAGTCGAACAGGATTGTGCGGAGAGAGGAAGTGGAAAAGGATTATGTGGAGAGAGAGAGTGGAACAGGAATGTGTGGAGAGAGAGAGAGTGGAACAGGATTGTGTGGAGAGAGAGAGTGTGGAACAGCATTGTGTGGAGGGAGTGTGAATCAGGGTTTTATGGATAGAGAGAGAGTGGAACAGGATTGTTTGGAGAGAGAGAGTGGAACAGGATTGTGTGGAGAGAGAGAGAGTGGAACGGGATTGTGTGGAGAGAGAGAGTTTGGAACAGGATTGTCTGGAGAGAGAGTGTGAAACAGGGTTTTATGGATAGAGAGAGAGTGGAACAGGATTGTGTGGAGAGAGAGAGTGCAACAGGATTGTGTGGAGAGAGAGAGTGGAACAGGATTTTGTTGATAGAGAGAGTGGAACAGGATTGTGTGTAGAGAGAGAATGTGGAACAGGATTGTGTGGAGAGAGAGAGTGGAACAGGATTGTGTGGAGAGAGAGAGAGAGTGGAACAGGATTGTGTGCAAATAGAGAGAGTGGAACAGGATTGTGTGGAGAGAGAGAGTGGAACAGGATTGTGTGGAGAGAGACAGTGGAACAGGATTGTGTGGAGAGAGAGAGAGTGGAACATAATTGTGTGGAGAGAGAGAGTGGAACAGGATTGTGTGGAGAGAGAGAGAGTGGAACAGGATTGTGTGGAGAGAGTGGAACAGGATTGTGTGGAGAGAGAGAGAGTGGAACAGGATTGTGTGGAGAGAGAGAGAGTGGAACAGTATTTTGTGGAGAGAGAGAGTGTGGGACAGGATTGTGTGTAGAGAGAGAATGTGGAACAGGATTGTGTGGAGAGAGAGAGTGGAGCAGAATTGTGTGGAGAGAGAGAGTGGAACAGGATTTTGTGGAGAATGAGAGTGGACGGACTGTGTGGAGAGAGAGAGTGGAACAGGATTGTGTGGAGAGAGAGTGTGGAATCGGATTGTGTGAAGATAGAGAGTGGAACAGGATTTTGTGGAGAGAGAGAGTGGATCATGATTGTGTGGAGGGAGAGAGAGAGTGGAACAGGATTGTGTGGAGAGAGAGAGAGTGGAACTGGATTGTGTCGAGAGCGAGAGAATGGAACAGGATTGTGTGGAGAGAGAGAATGTGGAACAGGATTGTGTGGAGAGAGAGAGTGGAACAGGATTGTGTGGAGAGAGAGAATGTGGCACAGGAATGTGTGGAAGTGGAGAGAGTGGAACTGGATTGTGTGGAGAGCGAGAGAGAGGAACAGGATTGTGTGGAGAGAGAGAATGTGGAACAGTTTTGTGTGGAGAGAGAGAGGGGAACAGGATTGTGTGGAGAGAGAGAGTGGATCAGGATTGTGTGGAGAGAGAGAGAGTGGATCAGGATTGTGTGGAGAGAGAGAGTGGATCAGGATTGTGTGGAGAGAGAGAGAGTCGAACAGGATTGTGCGGAGAGAGGAGGTGGAAAAGGATTGTGTGGAGAGAGAGAGTGGAACAGGATTGTGTGGAGAGAGAGAGATTGGAACAGGATTGTGTGGAGAGAGAGAGTGTGGAACAGCATTGTGTGGAGAGAGTGTGAATCAGGGTTTTATGGATAGAGAGAGAGTGGAACAGGATTGTTTGGAGAGAGAGAGTGGAACAGGATTGTGTGGAGAGAGAGTGTGAATCAGGGTTTTATGGATAGAGAGAGAGTGGAACAGGATTGTGTGGTGAGAGAGAGTGGAACAGGATTGTGTGCAGAGAGAGAGTGTTGAACAGGATTGTGTGGAGAGAGAGTGTGAATCACGGTTTTGTGGATAGACAGAGAGTGGAACAGGATTGTGTGGAGAGAGAGAGTGGAACAGGATTGTGTGGAGAGAGAGAGTGGATCAGGATTGTGTGGAGAGAGAGAGAGTCGAACAGGATTGTGCGGAGAGAGGAAGTGGAAAAGGATTATGTGGAGAGAGAGAGTGGAACAGGAATGTGTGGAGAGAGAGAGAGTGGAACAGGATTGTGTGGAGAGAGAGAGTGTGGAACAGCATTGTGTGGAGGGAGTGTGAAACAGGGTTTTATGGATAGAGAGAGAGTGGAACAGGATTGTGTGGAGAGAGAGAGTGCAACAGGATTGTGTGGAGAGAGAGAGTGGAACAGGATTTTGTTGATAGAGAGAGTGGAACAGGATTGTGTGTAGAGAGAGAATGTGGAACAGGATTGTGTGGAGAGAGAGAGTGGAACAGGATTGTGTGGAGAGAGAGAGAGAGTGGAACAGGATTGTGTGCAAATAGAGAGAGTGGAACAGGATTGTGTGGAGAGAGAGAGTGGAACAGGATTGTGTGGAGAGAGAGAGTGGAACAGGATTGTGTGGAGAGAGAGAGAGTGGAACATAATTGTGTGGAGAGAGAGAGTGGAACAGGATTGTGTGGAGAGAGAGAGAGTGGAACAGGATTGTGTGGAGAGAGTGGAACAGGATTGTGTGGAGAGAGAGAGAGTGGAACAGGATTGTGTGGAGAGAGAGAGAGTGGAACAGTATTTTGTGGAGAGAGAGAGAGTGGGACAGGATTGTGTGTAGAGAGAGAATGTGGAACAGGATTGTGTGGAGAGAGAGAGTGGAGCAGAATTGTGTGGAGAGAGAGAGTGGAACAGGATTTTGTGGAGAATGAGAGTGGACGGACTGTGTGGAGAGAGAGAGTGGAACAGGATTGTGTGGAGAGAGAGAGAGTGGAACAGGATTGTGTGGAGAGAGAGAGTGTGGAACAGGATTGTGTGGAGAGAGAGTTTGAATCAGGGTTTTATGGATAGAGAGAGAGTGGAACAGGATTGTGTGGAGAGAGAGAGTGGAACAGGATTGTGTGGAGAGAGAGAGAGTGGAACGGGATTGTGTGGAGAGAGAGAGTGTGGAACAGGATTGTGTGGAGAGAGAGTGTGAATCAGGGTTTTATGGATAGAGAGAGAGTGGAACAGGATTGTGTGGAGAGAGAGTGTGGAACAGGATTGTGTGAAGATAGAGAGTGGAACAGGATTTTGTGGAGAGAGAGAGTGGATCAAGATTGTGTGGAGAGAGAGAGAGAGTGGAACAGGATTGTGTGGAGAGAGAGAGAGTGGAACTGGATTGTGTCGAGAGCGAGAGAATGGAACAGGATTGTGTGGAGAGAGAGAATGTGGAACAGGATTGTGTGGAGAGAGAGAGTGGAACAGGATTGTGTGGAGAGAGAGAATGTGGCACAGGAATGTGTGGAAGTGGAGAGAGTGGAACTGGATTGTGTGGAGAGCGAGAGAGAGGAACAGGATTGTGTGGAGAGAGAGAATGTTGAACAGTTTTGTGTGGAGAGAGAGAGGGGAACAGGATTGTGTGGAGAGAGAGAGAGTCGAACAGGATTGTGCGGAGAGAGGAGGTGGAAATGGATTGTGTGGAGAGAGAGAGTGGAACAGGATTGTGTGGAGAGAGAGAGATTGGAACAGGATTGTGTGGAGAGAGAGAGTGTGGAACAGCATTGTGTGGAGAGAGTGTGAATCAGGGTTTTATGGATAGAGAGAGAGTGGAACAGGATTGTTTGGAGAGAGAGAGTGGAACAGGATTGTGTGGAGAGAGAGTGTGAATCAGGGTTTTATGGATAGAAAGAGAGTGGAACAGGATTGTGTGGAGAGAGAGAGTGGAACAGGATTGTGTGGAGAGAGAGAGTGTTGAACAGGATTGTGTGGAGAGAGAGTGTGAATCACGGTTTTGTGGATAGACAGAGAGTGGAACAGGATTGTGTGGAGAGAGAGAGTGGAACAGGATTGTGTGAAGATAGAGAGTGGAACAGGATTTTGTGGAGAGAGAGAGTGGATCAGGATTGTGTGGAGAGAGAGAGAGAGTGGAACAGGATTGTGTGGAGAGAGAGAGAGTGTAACTCGATTGTGTCGAGAGCGACAGAATGGAACAGGATTGTGTGGTTAGAGAGAATGTGGAACATAATTGTGTGGAGAGAGAGAGTGGAACAGGATTGTGTGGAGAGAGAGAATGTGGCACAGGAATGTGTGGAAGTGGAGAGAGTGGAGCTGGATTGTGTGGAGAGCGAGAGAGTGGAACAGGATTGTGTGGAGAGAGAGAATGTGGAACAGTTTTGTGTGGAGAGAGAGAGTGGAACAGGATTGTGTGGAGAGAGAGAGTGGATCAGGATTGTGTGGAGAGAGAGAGAGTGGAACAGGATTGTGTGGAGAGAGAGAGTGGATCAGGATTGTGTGGAGAGAGAGAGAGTCGAACCGGATTGTGCGGAGAGAGGAAGTGGATAAGGATTGTGTGGAGAGAGAGAGTGGAACAGGATTGTGTGGAGAGACAGAGTGTGGAACAGGATTGTGTGGAGAGAGAGAGAGTGGAACAGGAGTGTGTGGAGAGAGAGAGTGGAACAGGATTGTGTGGAGATAGAGAGAGTGGAACAGGATTGTGTGGAGAGAGAGAGAGTGGAACAGGATTTTGTGGAGAATGAGAGTGGACGGACTGTGTGGAGAGAGAGAGTGGAACAGGATTGTGTGGAGAGAGAGAGAGTGGAACAGGATTGTGTGGAGAGAGAGAGTGTGGAACAGGATTGTGTGGAGAGAGAGTGTGAATCAGGGTTTTATGGATAGAGAGAGAGTGGAACAGGTTTGTGTGGAGAGAGAGAGTGGAACAGGATTGGGTGGAGAGAGAGAGAGTGGAACGGGATTGTGTGGAGAGAGAGAGTGTGGAACAGGATTGTGTGGAGAGAGAGTGTGAATCAGGTTTTTATGGATAGAGAGAGAGTGGAACAGGATTGTGTGGAGAGAGAGAGTGGAACAGGATTGTGTGGAGAGAGAGAGTGTTGAACAGGATTGTGTGGAAAGAGAGTGTGAATCAGGGTTTTATGGATAGAGAGAGAGTGGAACAGGATTGTGTGGAGAGAGTGGAACAGGATTGTGTGAAGAGAGAGAGTGGAACAGGATTTTGTGGAGAGAGAGAGTGGAACAGAATTGTGTGGAGAGAGAGAGAGAGTGGAACAGGATTGTGTGCTGAGAGAGAGAGCGGAACTGGATTGTGTGGAGAGCGAGAGAGTGGAACAGGATTGTGTGGAGAGAGAGAGAGTGGAACAGGATTGTGTGGAGAGAGTGAATGTGGCACAGGAATGTGTGGAAGTGGAGAGAGTGGAACTGGATTGTGTGGAGAGCGAGAGTGTGGAACAGGATTGTGTGGAGAGAGAGAATGTGGAACAGTTTTGTGTGGATAGAGAGAGTGGAGCAGGATTGTGTGGAGAGAGAGAGTGGATCAGGATTGTGTGGAGAGAGAGAGAGTGGAACAGGATTGTGTGGAGAGAGAGAGTGGATCAGGATTGTGTGGAGAGAGAGAGAGTCGAACAGGATTGTGCGGAGAGAGGAAGTGGAAAAGAATTGTGCGGAGAGAGAGAGAGGAACAGGATTGTGTGGAGAGAGAGAGAGTGGAACAGGATTGTGTTGAGAGAGAGAGTGTGGAACAGCATTGTGTGGAGAGAGTGTGAATCAGGGTTTTATGGATAGAGAGAGAGTGGAACAGGATTGTTTGGAGAGAGAGAGTGGATCAGGATTGTGTGGAGAGAGAGAGAGTGGAACGGGATTGTGTGGAGAGAGAGAGTGTGGAACAGGATTGTTTGGAGAGAGAGTGTGAAACAGGGTTTTATGGATAGAGAGAGAGTGGAACAGGATTGTGTGGAGAGAGAGAGTGGAACAGGATTGTGTGGAGAGAGAGAGTGGAACAGGATTTTGTGGAGAGAGAGAGTGGAACAGGATTGTGTGTAGAGAGAGAATGTGGAACATTATTGTGTGGAGAGAGAGAGTGGAACAGGATTGTGTGGAGAGAGAGAGAGAGTGGAACAGGATTGTGTGGAAATAGAGAGAGTGGAACAGGATCGTTTGGAGAGACAGACTGGAACAGGAATGTGTGGAGAGAGAGAGAGTAGAACAGGATTGTGTGGAGAGAGAGAGAGTGGAACAGGGTTGTGTGGAGAGAGAGAATGTGGCACAGGATTGTGTGGAGAGAGAGAGTGGAACAGGATTGTGTGGAGAGAGTGAGTGGAACAGGAATTTGTGGAGATTGAGAGTGGACGGATTGTGTGGAGATAGAGAGTGGAACAGGATTGTGTGGAGAGAGAGAGTTGTACAGTATTGTGTGGAGAGAGAGAGAGTGGAACAGGATTGTTTCGAGAGAGAGAGTGTGGAACAGCATTGTGTGGAGAGAGAGAGAGTGGAACAGTATTTTGTGGAGAGAGAGAATGGGACAGGATTGTGTGTAGAGAGAGAATGTGGAACAGGATTGTGTGGAGAGAGAGAGTGGAACAGGATTGTGTGGAGAGAGAGAGTGGAACAGGATTTTGTGGTGAATGAGAGTGGACGGATTGTGTGGAGAGAGAGAGTGGAACAGGATTGTGTGGAGAGAGAGAGTTGTACAGGATTGTGTGGAGAGAGAGAGAGTGGAACAGGATTGTTTGGAGAGAGAGAGTGTGGAACAGGATTGTGTGGAGAGAGAGAGAGTGGAACAGGATTGTGTGGAGAGAGAGAGTGGAACAGGATTGTGTGGAGATAGAGAGAATGGAACGGGATTGTGTGTAGAGAGAGAGAGTGGAGCAGGATTGTGTGGAGAGAGAGAGTGGAACAGGATTTTGTGGAGAATGAGAGTGGACGGACTGTGTGGAGAGAGAGAGTGGAACAGGTTTGTGTGGAGAGAGAGAGAGTGGAACAGGATTGTGTGGAGAGAGAGAGTGTGGAACAGGATTGTGTGGAGAGAGAGTGTGAATCAGGGTTTTATGGATAGAGAGAGAGTGGAACAGGATTGTGTGGAGAGAGAGAGTTGTACAGGATTGTGTGGAGAGAGAGAGAGTGGATCGGGATTGTGTGGAGAGAGAGAGAGTGGAACAGGATTGTGTGGAGAGAGAGTGTGAATCAGGGTTTTATGGATAGAGAGAGAGTGGAACAGGATTGTGTGGAGAGAGAGAGTGGAACAGGATTGTGTGGAGAGAGAGAGTGTTGAACAGGATTGCGTGGAGAGATTGTGTGAATCAGGGTTTTATGGATAGAGAGAGAGTGGAACAGGATTGTGTGGAGAGAGAGAGTGGAACAGGATTGTGTGAAGAGAGAGAGTGGAACAGGATTTTGTGGAGAGAGAGAGTGGAACAGGATTGTGTGGAGAGAGAGAGAGAGTGGAACAGGATTGTGTGCAGAGAGAGAGAGTGGAACTGGATTGTGTGGAATTAGAGAGAGTGGAACAGGATTGTGTGGAGAGAGAGAATGTGGAACAGGATTGTGTGGAGAGAGAGAGTGGAACAGGATTGTGTGGAGAGAGAGAATGTGGCACAGGAATGTGTGGAAGTGGAGAGAGTGGAACTGGAATGTGTGGAGAGAGAGAGAGAGTGGAACAGGATTGTGTGGAAATAGAGAGAGTGGAACAGGATTGTGTGGAGAGAGAGAGTGGAACAGGATTGTGTGGAGAGAGAGAGAGTGGAACAGGATTGTGTGGAGAGAGAGAGAGTGGAACAGGGTTGTGTGGAGAGAGAGAATGTGGAACAGGATTGTGTGGAGAGACAGAGTGGAACATGAATGTCTGGAGAGAGAGAATGTGGAACAGGAATGTGTGGAAGTAGAGAGAGTGGAACAGGATTTGGTGCAGAGAGAGAGAGTGGAACAGGATTGTGTGGAGAGAGAGAGAGTGGAACACGATTCTGTGGAGAGAGAGACAGTGGAACAGGATTGTGTGGAGAGATTGGAACAGGATTGTGTGTGGAGAGAGAGAGAGTGGAACAGGATTGTGTGGAGAGAGAGAGAGTGGAACAGTATTTTGTGGAGAGAGAGAGTGGGACAGGATTGTGTGTAAAGAGAGAATGTGGAACAGGATTGTGTGGAGAGAGAGAGTGGAACAGGATTGTGTGGAGAGAGAGAGTGGAACAGGATTTTGTGGAGAATGAGAGTGGACGGATGGTGTGGAGAGAGAGAGTGGAACAGGATTGTGTGGAGAGAGACAGAGTGGAACAGGATTGTGTGGAGAGAGAGAGTGTGGAACAGGGTTGTGTGGAGAGAGAGTTTGAATCAGGGTTTTATGGATAGAGAGAGATTGGAACAGGATTGTGAGGAGAGAGAGAGTGCAACAGGATTGTGTGGAGATAGAGAGTGTTGAACAGGATTGTGTGGAGAGAGAGTGTGAATCAGGGTTTTATGGATAGAGAGAGAGTGGAACAGGATTGTGTGGAGAGAGAGAGTGTAACAGGATTGTGTGAAGAGAGAGAGTGGAACCGGATTTTGTGGAGAGAGAGAGTGGAACAGGATTGTGTTGAGAGAGAGAGAGAGTGGAACAGGATTGTGTGGAGAGAGAGAGAGTGGAACTGGATTGTGTGGAGAGCGAGAGAGTGGAACAGGATTGTGTGGAGAGAGAGAATATGGAACAGTTTTGTGTGGAGAGAGAGAGTGGAACAGGATTGTGTGGAGAGAGAGAGTGGATCAGGATTGTGTGGAGAGAGAGACAGTGGAACAGTATTGTGTGGAGAGAGAGAGTGGATCAGGATTGTGTGGAGAGAGAGATAGTCAAACTGGATTGTGCGGAGAGAGGAAGTGGAAAAGGATTGTGTGGAGTGAGAGAGTGGAACAGGATTGTGTGGTGAGAGAGAGAGTGGAACAGGATTGTGTGGAGAGAGAGAGTGTGGAACAGCATTGTTTGGAGAGACTGTGTATCAGGGTTTTATGGATAGAGAGAGAGTGGAACAGGATTGTTTGGAGAGAGAGAGTGGAACAGGATTGTGTGGAGAGAGAGAGAGTGGAACGGGATTGTGTGGAGAGAGAGAGTGTGGAACAGGATTGTCTGGAGAGAGAGTGTGAAACAGGGTTTTATGGATAGAGAGAGAGTGGAACAGGATTGTGTGGATAGAGAGAGTGCAACAGGATTGTGTGGAGAGAGAGAGTGGAACAGGATTTTGTGGAGAGAGAGAGTGGAACATGATTGTGTGTAGAGAGAGAATGTGGAATAGGATTGTGTGGAGAGAGAGAGTGGAACAGGATTGTGTGGAGAGAGAGAGAGTGGAACAGGATTGTGTGGAGAGAGAGGGTGTGGAACAGGATTGTGTGGAAATAGAGAGAGTGGAACAGGATTGTGTGGAGAGAGAGAGTGGAACAGGATTGTGTGGAGAGAGAGAGTGGATCAGGATTGTGTGGAGAGAGAGAGAGAGTGTGGAAGAGGATTGTGTGGAGAGAGAGAGTGGAACAGGATTGTGTGGAGAGAGAGAGAGTGGAACAGGATTGTGTGGAGAGAGCGAGAGTGGAACAGGATTGTGTGGAGCGAGAGAGAGTGGAACAGGATTGTGTGGAGAGAGAGAGTGGAACAGGATTTTGTGGAGAATGAGAGTGGACGGACTGTGTGGAGAGAGAGAGTGGAACAGGATTGTGTCGAGAGAGAGAGAGTGGAACAGGATTGTGTGGAGAGAGATAGTGTGGAACAGGATTGTGTGGAGAGAGAGTGTGAATCAGGGTTTTATGGATAGAGAGAGAGTTGAACAGGATTGTGTGGAGAGAGAGAGTGGAACAGGATTGTGTGGAGAGAGAGAGAGTGGAACGGGATTGTGTGGAGAGAGAGAGTGTGGAACAGGATTGTGTGGAGAGAGAGTGTGAATCAGGGTTTTATGGATAGAGAGAGAGTGGAACAGGATTGTCTGGAGAGATAGAGTGGATCAGGATTGTGTGGAGAGAGAGAGAGTGGAACAGGATTGTGTGGAGAGAGAGAGTGGATCAGGATTGTGTGGAGAGAGAGAGAGTCGAACAGGATTGTGCGGAGAGAGGAAGTGGAAAAGGATTATGTGGAGAGAGAGAGTGGAACAGGAATGTGTGGAGAGAGAGAGAGTGGAACAGGATTGTGTGGAGAGAGAGAGTGTGGAACAGCATTGTGTGGAGGGAGTGTGAATCAGGGTTTTATGGATAGAGAGAGAGTGGAACAGGATTGTTTGGAGAGAGAGAGTGGAACAGGATTGTGTGGAGAGAGAGAGAGTGGAACGGAATTGTGTGGAGAGAGAGAGTTTGGAACAGGATTGTCTGGAGAGAGAGTGTGAAACAGGGTTTTATGGATAGAGAGAGAGTGGAACAGGATTGTGTGGAGAGAGAGAGTGCAACAGGATTGTGTGGAGAGAGAGAGTGGAACAGGATTTTGTTGAGAGAGAGAGTGGAACAGGATTGTGTGTAGAGAGAGAATGTGGAACAGGATTGTGTGGAGAGAGAGAGTGGAACAGGATTGTGTGGAGAGAGAGAGAGAGTGGAACAGGATTGTGTGCAAATAGAGAGAGTGGAACAGGATTGTGTGGAGAGAGAGAGTGGAACAGGATTGTGTGGAGAGAGAGAGTGGAACAGGATTGTGTGGAGAGAGAGAGAGTGGAACATAATTGTGTGGAGAGAGAGAGTGGAACAGGATTGTGTGGAGAGAGAGAGAGTGGAACAGGATTGTGTGGAGAGAGTGGAACAGGATTGTGTGGAGAGAGAGAGAGTGGAACAGGATTGTGTGGAGAGAGAGAGAGTGGAACAGTATTTTGTGGAGAGAGAGAGTGGGACAGGATTGTGTGTAGAGAGAGAATGTGGAACAGGATTGTGTGGAGAGAGAGAGTGGAGCAGAATTGTGTGGAGAGAGAGAGTGGAACAGGATTTTGTGGAGAATGAGAGTGGACGGACTGTGTGGAGAGAGAGAGTGGAACAGGATTGTGTGGAGAGAGAGAGAGTGGAACAGGATTGTGTGGAGAGAGAGAGTGTGGAACAGGATTGTGTGGAGAGAGAGTTTGAATCAGGGTTTTATGGATAGAGAGAGAGTGGAACAGGATTGTGTGGAGAGAGAGAGTGGAACAGGATTGTGTGGAGAGAGAGAGAGTGGAACGGGATTGTGTGGAGAGAGAGAGTGTGGAACAGGATTGTGTGGAGTGAGAGTGTGAATCAGGGTTTTATGGATAGAGAGAGAGTGGAACAGGATTGTGTGGAGAGAGAGAGTGGAACAGGATTGTGTGAAGATAGAGAGTGGAACAGGATTTTGTGGAGAGAGAGAGTGGATCAAGATTGTGTGGAGAGAGAGAGAGAGTGGAACAGGATTGTGTGGAGAGAGAGAGAGTGGAACTGGATTGTGTCGAGAGCGAGAGAATGGAACAGGATTGTGTGGAGAGAGAGAATGTGGAACAGGATTGTGTGGAGAGAGAGAGTGGAACAGGATTGTGTGGAGAGAGAGAATGTGGCACAGGAATGTGTGCAAGTGGAGAGAGTGGAACTGGATTGTGTGGAGAGCGAGAGAGTGGAACAGGATTGTGTGGAGAGAGAGAATGTGGAACAGTTTTGTGTGGAGAGAGAGAGTGGAACAGGATTGTGTGGAGAGAGAGAGTGGATCAGGATTGTGTGGAGAGAGAGAGAGTGGAACAGGATTGTGTGGAGAGAGAGAGTGGATCAGGATTGTGTGGAGAGAGAGAGAGTCGAACAGGATTGTGCGGAGAGAGGAGGTGGAAAAGGATTGTGTGGAGAGAGAGAGTGGAACAGGATTGTGTGGAGAGAGAGAGATTGGAACAGGATTGTGTGGAGAGAGAGAGTGTGGAACAGCATTGTGTGGAGAGAGTGTGAATCAGGGTTTTATGGATAGAGAGAGAGTGGAACAGGATTGTATGGAGAGAGAGAGTGGAACAGGATTGTGTGGAGAGAGAGTGTGAATCAGGGTTTTATGGATAGAGAGAGAGTGGAACAGGATTGTGTGGAGAGAGAGAGTGGAACAGGATTGTGTGGAGACAGAGAGTGTTGAACAGGATTGTGTGGAGAGAGAGTGTGAATCACGGTTTTGTGGATAGACAGAGAGTGGAACAGGATTGTGTGGAGAGAGAGAGTGGAACAGGATTGTGTGAAGATAGAGAGTGGAACAGGATTTTGTGGAGAGAGAGAGTGGATCAGGATTGTGTGGAGAGAGAGAGAGAGTGGAACAGGATTGTGTGGAGAGAGAGAGAGTGTAACTGGATTGTGTCGAGAGCGAGAGAATGGTACAGGATTGTGTGGAGAGAGAGAATGTGGAACAGGATTGTGTGGAGAGAGAGAGTGGAACAGGATTGTGTGGAGAGAGAGAATGTGGCACAGGAATGTGTGGAAGTGGAGAGAGTGGAACTGGATTGTGTGGAGAGCGAGAGAGTGGAACAGGATTGTGTGGAGAGAGAGAATGTGGAACAGTTTTGTGTGGAGAGAGAGAGTGGAACAGGATTGTGTGGAGAGAGAGAGTGGATCAGGATTGTGTGGAGAGAGAGAGAGTGGAACAGGATTGTGTGGAGAGAGAGAGTGGATCAGGATTGTGTGGAGAGAGAGAGAGTCGAACCGGATTGTGCGGAGAGAGGAAGTGGAAAAGGATTGTGTGGAGAGAGAGAGTGGAACAGGATTGTGTGGAGAGAGAGAGATTGGAACAGGATTGTGTGGAGAGAGAGAGTGTGGAACAGCATTGTGTGGAGAGAGAGAGAGTGGAACAGGATTGTGTGGAGAGAGAAAGTGGAACAGGAATGTGTGGAGAGAGAGAGAGAGTGGAACAGGATTGTGTGGAGAGAGAGAGAGTGGAAGAGGATTGTGTGGAGAGAGAGAATGGAACAGGATTGTGTGGAGAGAGAGAGAGTGGAACAGGATTGTTTGGAGAGAGAGAGTGTGGAACAGGATTGTGTGGAGAGAGAGAGAGTGGAACAGGATTGTGTGGAGAGAGAGAGTGGAACGGGATTGTGTGGAGATAGAGAGAGTGGAACAGGATTGTGTGGAGAGAGAGAGAGTGGAACAGGATTGTGTGGAGAGAGAGAGTGGAACAGGATTTTGTGGAGAATGAGAGTGGACGGACTGTGTGGAGAGAGAGAGTGGAACAGGATTGTGTGGAGAGAGAGAGTGGAACGGGATTGTGTGGAGATAGAGAGAGTGGAACAGGATCGTGTGGAGAGAGAGAGAGTGGAACAGGATTGTGTGGAGAGAGAGAGTGGAACAGGATTTTGTGGAGAATGAGAGTGGACGGACTGCGTGGAGAGAGAGAGTGGAACAGGATTGTGTGGAGAGAGAGAGAGTGGAACAGGATTGTGTGGAGAGAGAGAGTGTGGAACAGGATTGTGTGGTGAGAGAGTGTGAATCAGGGTTTTATGGATAGAGAGAGAGTTGAACAGGAGTGTGTGGAGAGAGAGAGTGGAACAGGATTGTGTGGAGAGAGAGAGAGTGGAACGGGATTATGTGGAGAGAGAGACTGTGGAACAGGATTCTGTGGAGCGAGAGTGTGAATCAGGGTTTTATGGATAGAGAGAGAGTGGAACAGGATTGTGTGGAGAGAGAGAGTGGAACAGGATTGTGTGGAGAGAGAGAGTGTTGAACAGGATTGTGTGGAGACAGAGTGTGAATCAGGGTTTTATGGATAGAGAGAGAGTGGAACAGGATTGTGTGGAGAGAGAGAGTGGAACAGGATTGTGTGGAGAGAGAGAGTGGAACAGGATTTTGTGGAGAGAGAGAGTGGAACAGGATTGTGTGTAGAGAGAGCATGTGGAACATGATTGTGTGGAGAGAGAGAGTGGAACAGGATTGTGTGGAGAGAGAGAGAGAGAGAGTGGAACAGGATTGTGTGGAATTAGAGAGAGTGGAACAGGAATGTGTGGAGAGAGAGAGTGGAACAGGATTCTTTGGAGAGTGAGAGAGTGGAACAGGATTGTGTGGAAGTGGAGAGAGTGGAACTGGATTGTGTTGAGAGCGAGAGAGTGGAACAGGATTGTGTGGAGAGAGAGAATGTGGAACAGTTTTGTGTGGAGAGAGAGAGTGGAACAGGATTGTGTGGAGAGAGAGAGTGGATCAGGATTGTGTGGAGAGAGAGAGAGTGGAACAGGATTGTGTGGAGAGAGAGAGTGGATCAGGATTGTGTGGAGAGAGAGAGAGTCGAACAGTATTGTGCGGAGAGAGGAAGTGGAAAAGGATTGTGTGGAGAGAGAGAGTGGAACAGGATTGTGTGGAGAGAGAGAGAGTGGAACAGGATTGTGTGGAGAGAGAGAGTGTGGAACAGCATTGTGTGGAGAGAGTGTGAATCAGGGTTTTATGGATAGAGAGATAGTGGAACAGGATTGTTTGGTGAGACAGTGTTTGACAGGATTGTGTGGAGAGAGAGAGAGTGGAAGGGGATTGTGTGGAGAGAGAGTGTGGAACAGGATTGTCTGGATAGAGAGTGTGAAACAGGGTTTTATGGATAGAGAGAGAGTGTACAGGATTGTGTGGAGAGAGAGAGTGCAACAGGATTGTGTGGAGAGAGAGAGTGGAACAGGATTTTGTGGAGAGAGACAGTGGAACAGGATTGTGTGTAGAGAGAGAATGTGGAACAGGATTGTGTGGAGAGAGAGAGTGGAACAGGATTGTGTGGAGAGAGAGAGAGAGTGGAACAGGATTGTGTGGAAATAGAGAGAGTGGAACAGGATTGTGTGGAGAGAGAGAGTGGAACAGGATTGTGTGGAGAGAGAGAGTGGAACAGGATTGTTTGGAGAGAGAGAGAGTGGAACATAATTGTGTGGAGAGAGAGAGTGGAACAGGATTGTGTGGAGAGAGAGAGAGTGGAACAGGATTGTGAGGAGAGAGTGGAACTGGATTGTGTGGAGAGAGAGAGAGTGGAACAGGATTGTGTGGAGAGAGAGAGAGTGGAACAGTATTTTGTGGAGAGAGAGAGTGGAACAGGATTGTGTGTAGAGAGAGAATGTGGAACAGGATTGTGTGGAGAGAGAGAGTGGAATAGAATTGTGTGGAGAGAGAGAGTGGAACAGGATTTTGTGGAGGATGAGAGTGGACGGACTGTGTGGAGAGAGAGAGTGGAACAGGATTGTGTGGAGAGAGAGAGAGTGGAACAGGATTGTGTGGAGAGAGAGAGTGTGGAACAGGATTGTGTGGAGAGAGAGTTTGAATCAGGGTTTTATGGATAGAGAGAGAGTGGAACAGGATTGTGTGGAGAGAGAGAGTGGAACAGGATTGTGTGGAGAGAGAGAGAGTGGAACGGCATTGTGTGGAGAGAGAGAGTGTGGAACAGGATTGTGTGGAGAGAGAGTGTGAATCAGGGTTTTATGGATAGAGAGAGAGTGGAACAGGATTGTGTGGAGAGAGAGATTGGAACAGGATTCTGTGGAGAGAGAGAGTGTTGAACAGGATTGTGTGGAGAGAGAGTGTGTATCAGGGTTTTATGGATAGAGAAAGAGTGGAACAGGATTGTGTGGAGAGAGAGAGTGGAACAGGATTGTGTGAAGATAGAGAGTGGAACAGGATTTTGTGGAGAGAGAGAGTGGAACAAGATTGTGTGGGGAGAGAGAGAGAGTGGAACAGGATTGTGTGGAGAGAGAGAGAGTGGAACTGGATTGTGTGGAGAGCGAGAGAGAAGAACAGGATTGTGTGGAGAGAGAGAATGTGGAACAGGATTGTGTGGAGAGAGAGAGTGGAACAGGATTGTGTGGAGAGAGAGAGTGTGGCACAGGAATGTGTGGAAGTGGAGAGAGTGGAACTGGATTGTGTGGAGTGCGAGAGAGTGGAACAGGATTGTGTGGAGAGAGAGAATGTGGAACAGTTTTGTGTGGAGAGAGAGAGTGGAACAGGATTGTGTGGAGAGAGAGAGTGGATCAGGATTGTGTGGAGAGAGAGAGAGTGGAACAGGATTGTGTGGAGAGAGAGAGTGGATCAGGATTGTGTGGAGAGAGAGAGAGTCGAACAGGATTGTGCGGAGAGAGGAAGTGGAAAAGGATTGAGTGGAGAGAGAGAGTGGAACAGGATTGTGTGGAGAGAGAGAGAGTGGAACAGGATTGTGTGGAGAGAGAGATTGTGGAACAGCATTGTGTGGAGAGATTGTGAATCAGGGTTTTATGGATAGAGAGAGAGTGGAACAGGATTGTTTGGAGAGAGAGAGTGGAACACGATTGTGTGCAGAGAGAGAGAGAGTGGATCGGGATTGTGTGGAGAGAGAGAGTGCAACAGGATTGTGTGGATAGAGAGATTGGAACAGGATTTTGTGGAGAGAGAGAGTGGAACAGGATTGTGTGTGGAGAGAGAATGTGGAACAGGATTGTGTGGAGAGAGAGTGGAACAGGATTGTGTGGAGAGAGAGAGAGTGTGGAACAGGATTGTGTGGAGAGAGAGAGAGAGTGGAACAGGATTGTGTGCAGAGAGAGATTGGAACAGGATTGTGTGGAGAGAGAGAGTTGAACAGGATTTTGTTGAGAGAGAGTGAGTGGAACAGGATTCTGTGGAGAGAGAGAGAGTGGAACAGGATTGTGTGGAAGTGGAGAGAGTGGAACTGGATTGTGTGGAGAGCGAGAGAGTGGAACAGGATTGTGTGGAGAGAGCGAATGTGGAACTGTTTTGTGTAGAGAGAGAGAGTGGAACAGGATTGTCTGGAGAGAGAGAGTGGATCAGGATTGTGTGGAGAGAGAGAGAGTGGAACAGGATTGTGTGGAGAGAGAGAGTGGATCATGATTGTGTGGAGAGAGAGAGAGTCGAACAGGATTGTGTGGAGAGAGGAAGTGGAACAGGATTGTGTGGAGAGAGAGAGAGAGTGGAACAGGATTGTGTGGAGAGAGAGAGAGAGTGGAAGAGGATTGTGTGGAGAGAGAGAGTGGAACAGGATTGTGTGGAGAGAGAGAGAGTGGAACAGGATTGTGTGGAGAGAGAGAGAGTGGAACAGGATTGTGTGGAGAGAGAGAGAGTGGAACAGGACTGAGTGAAGAGACAGAAAGTGGAACATGTTTGTGCGGAGAATGAGGGTGGAACAGGATTGTGTGGAGAGAGAGAGTGTGGAACAGGATTGTGTGGAGGGAGAGAGTGGAACAGGATTGTGTGGAGAGAGAGAGTGGAACAGGATTTTGTGGAGAGAGAGAGAGTGGAACAGGATTGTGTGGAGAGAGAGAGAGAGTGGAAGAGGATTGTGTGGAGAGAGAGAGTGGAACAGGATTGTGTGGAGAGAGAGAGAGTGGAACAGGATTGTGTGGACAGAGAGAGAGTGGAACAGGATTGTGTGGAGAGAGAGTGTGAATCAGGGATTTATGGATAGAGAGAGAGTTGAACAGGATTGTGTGGAGAGAGAGAGTGGAGCAGGATTGTGTGGAGAGAGAGAGAGTGGAACGGGATTGTGTGGAGAGAGAGAGTGTGGAACAGGATTGTGTGGAGAGAGAGTGTGAATCAGGGTTTTATGGATAGAGAGAGAGAGGAAAAGGATTGTGTGGAGAGAGAGAGTGGAACAGGATTTTGTGGAGAGAGAGAGAGGGGAACAGGATTGTGTGTAGAGAGAGAATGTGGAACAGGATTGTGTGGAGAGAGAGAGTGGAACAGGATTGTGTGGAGAGAGAGAGAGAGTGGAACAGGATTGTGTGGAGAGAGAGAGAGTGGAACAGGATTGTGTGGAAATAGAGAGAGTGGAACAGGATTGTGTGGAGAGAGAGAGTGGAACAGGATTCTGTGGAGAGAGAAAGAGTGGAACAGGATTGTGTGGAGAGAGAGAGAGTGGAACAGGATTGTGTGGAGAGAGAGAATGTGGAACAGGATTGTGTGGAGAGAGAGAGTGGAACAGGAATCTTTGGTAAGAGAGATTGTGGAACAGGAATGTGTGGAAGTAGAGAGAGTGGTACAGGATTTGGTGGAGAGAGAGAGAGTGGAACGGGATTGTGTGGAGAGAGAGAGTGGAACAGGATTCTGTGGTTGAGAGAGAGAGTGGAACAGAATTGTGTGGAGAGAGTGGAACAGGATTGTGCGGAGAGAGAGAGAGTGGAACAGGATTGTGTGGATAGAGAGAGAGTGGAACAGGATTTTGTGGAGATAGAGAGTGGAACAGGATTATGTGTAGAGAGAGAATGTGGAACAGGATTGTGTGGAGAGACAGAGTGGAACAGGATTGTGTGGACAGAGTGAGAGTGGAACTGAATTGGGTGGAGAGCGATAGATTGGAACAGGATTGTGTGGAGAGAGAGAATGTGGAACAGGATTGTGTGGAGAGAGAGAGTGGAACAGGATTGTGTGGAGAGAGAGAATGTGGAACAGGAATGTGTGGTAGTAGAGAGAGTGGAACAGGATTGTGTGGAGAGAGAGAGATTGGAACAGTTTTGTGTGGAGAGAGAGAGTGGAACAGGAATGTGTGCAGAGAGAGAGAGTGGAACAGGATTGTGTGGAGAGAGAGAGTGGATCAGGATTGTGTGGAGAGAGAGAGAGTGGAACAGGATTGTGCGGAGAGAGAAAGTGGAAAAGGATTGTGTGGAGAGAGAGAGAGTGGAAGAGGATTGTGTGGAGAGAGAGAGTGTGGAACAGGATTGTGTGGAGAGAGAGAGTGCAACAGGATTGTGTGGAGAGAGAGAGTGGAACAGGATTGTCTGGAGAGAGAGAGTGGATCAGGATTGTGTGGAGAGAGAGAGAGTGGAACAGGATTGTGTGGAGAGAGAGAGTGGATCATGATTGTGTGGAGAGAGAGAGAGTCGAACAGGATTGTGTGGAGAGAGGAAGTGGAACAGGATTGTGTGGAGAGAGAGAGAGAGTGGAACAGGATTGTGTGGAGAGAGAGAGAGAGTGGAAGAGGATTGTGTGGAGAGAGAGAGTGGAACAGGATTGTGTGGAGAGAGAGAGAGTGGAACAGGATTGTGTGGAGAGAGAGTGTGAATCAGGGTTTTATGGATAGAGAGAGAGTGGAACAGTATTGTGTGGAGAGAGAGAGTGGAACAGGATTGTGTGGAGAGAGAGAGTGGAACAGGATTTTGTGGAGAGAGACAGTGGAACAGGATTGTGTGTAGAGAGAGAATGTGGAACAGGATTGTGTGGGGAGAGAGAGTGGAACAGGATTGTGTGGAGAGAGAGAGAGAGTGGAACAGGATTGTGTGGGAATAGAGAGAGTGGAACAGGATTGTGTGGAGAGAGAGAGTGGAACAGGATTCTGTGGAGAGAGACAGAGTGGGACAGGATTGTGTGGAGAGAGAGAGAGTGGAACAGGATTGTGTGGAGAGAGTGAATGTGGAACAGGATTGTGTGGAGAGAGAGAGTGGAACAGGAATCTGTGGAAAGAGAGAATGTGGAACAGGAATGTGTGGAAGTAGAGAGAGTGGTTCAGGATTTGGTGGAGAGAGAGAGAGTGGAACAGGATTGTGTGGAGAGAGAGAGTGGAACAGGATTCTGTGGAGAGAGAGAGAGTGGAACAGGATAGTGTGGAGAGAGTGGAACAGGATTGTGTGGAGAGAGAGAGAGTGGAACAGGATTGTGTGGAGAGAGAGAGTGGAACAGGATTGTGTGGAGAGAGAGAGAGTGGAACAGGATAGTGTGGAGAGAGTGGAACAGGATTATGTATAGAGAGAGAATGTGGAACAGGATTGTGTGGAGAGAGAGAGTGGAACAGGATTTTGTGGAGATAGAGAGTGGAACAGGATTATGTATAGAGAGAGAATGTGGAACAGGATTGTGTGGAGAGAGAGAGTGGAACAGGATTGTGTGGAGAGAGAGAATGTGGAACAGGAATGTGTGGTAGTAGAGAGAGTGGAACAGGATTGTGTGGAGAGAGAGAGATTGGAACAGTTTTGTGTGGAGAGAGAGAGTGGAACAGGAATGTGTGCAGAGAGAGAGAGTGGAACAGGATTGTGTGGAGAGAGAGAGTGGATCAGGATTGTGTGGAGAGAGAGAGAGTGGAACAGGATAGTGCGGAGAGAGAAAGTGGAAAAGGATTGTGTGGAGAGAGAGAGTGGAACAGGATTGTGTGGAGAGAGAGAGAGTGGAACAGGATTGTGTGGAGAGAGAGAGTGTGGAACAGGATTGTGTAGAGAGAGAGAGTGCAACAGGATTGTGTGGAGAGAGAGAGTGGAACAGGATTGTGTGAAGAGAGCGAGAGTGGAACATGTTTGTGCGGAGAATGAGAGTGGAACAGGATTGTGTGGAGAGAGAGAGAGTGGAACATGTTTGTGCGGAGAATGAGAGTGGAACAGGATTGTGTGGAGAGAGAGAGTGTGGAACAGGATTGTGTGGAGAGAGAGAGAGTGGATCAGGATTGTGTGGAGAGATAGAGTGGAACAGGATTGCAAGGAGAGAGAGAGTGGAGCACGATTGTGTGGAGAGAGAGAGTGGAACAGGATTGTGTGGAGAGAGAGAGTGGAACAGGATTTTGTGGAGAGAGAGAATGTGGAACAGGAATGTGCGGAAGTAGAGAGAGTGGAACAGGATTTGGTGGAGAAAGAGAGAGAGTGGAACAGAATTGTGTGGAGAGAGAGAGTGGAACAGGATTGTGTGGAGAGGGAGAGTGGAACAGGATTGTGTGGAGAGAGAGAGAGTGGAACAGGATTGTGTGGAGAGAGAGAGTGGAACAGGATTGTGTGGAGAGAGAGAGAGTGGAACAGGATTGTGTGGAGAGAGAGAGAGTGGATCAGGATTGTGTGGAGAGAGAGAGAGTGGAACAGGTTTGTGTGGAGAGAGAGAGAGTGGAACAGGATTGTGTGGAGAGAGAGAGTGGAACAGGATTGTGTGGAGAGAGAGAGTGGTACAGGATTGTGTGGAGAGAGAGAGAGTGGAACAGGATTGTGTGGAGAGAGAGAGTGTGGAACAGGATTGTGTGGAGAGAGAGAGTGCAACAGGATTGTGTGGAGAGAGAGAGTGGAACAGGATTATGTGGAGAGAGAGAGTGGAACAGGATTGTGTGGAGAGAGAGAGAGTGGAACGTGTTTGTGTGGATAGAGAGAGTGTGGAACAGGATTGTGTGGAGTGAGAGTGTGAATCAGGGTTTTATGGATAGAGAGAGAGTGGAACAGGATTGTGTGGAGAGAGAGAATGGAACAGGATTGTGTGGAGAGATAGAGTGTTGAACAGGATTGTGTGGAGAGAGAGTGTGAATCAGGGTTTTATGGATAGAGAGAGAGTGGAACAGGATTGTGTGGAGAGAGAGAGTGGAAGAGGATTGTGTGGAGAGAGAGAGTGGAACAGGATTTTGTGGAGAGAGACAGTGGAACAGGATTGTGTGTAGAGAGAGAATGTGGAACAGGATTGTGTGGAGAGAGAGAGTGGAACAGGATTGTGTGGAGAGAGAGAGAGAGAGAGTGGAACAGGATTGTGTGGAAATAGAGAGAGTGGAACAGGATTGTGTGGAGAGAGAGAGTGGAACAGTATTCTGTGGAGAGAGAGAGAGTAGAACAGGATTGTGTGGAGAGAGAGAGAGTGGAACTGGATTGTGTGGAGAGAGAGAATGTGGAACAGGATTGTGTGGAGAGAGAGAGTGGAACAGGAATCTGTGGTAAGAGAGATTGTGGAACAGGAATGTGTGGAAGTAGAGAGAGTGGTACAGGAATTGGTGGAGAGAGAGAGAGTGGAACGGGATTGTGTGGAGAGAGAGAGTGGACCAGGATTCTGTGGAGAGAGAGAGAGTGGAACAGAATTGTGTGGAGAGAGTGGAACAGGATTGTGCGGAGAGAGAGAGAGTGGAACAGGATTGTGTGGATAGAGAGAGAGTGGAACAGGATTTTGTGGAGATAGAGAGTGGAACAGGATAATGTGTAGAGAGAGGATGTGGAACAGGATTGTGTGGAGAGACTGAGTGAAACAGGATTGTGTGGAGAGAGTGAGAGTGGAACTGAATTGTGTGGGGAGCGAGAGATTGGAACAGGATTGTGTGGAGAGAGAGAATGTGGAACAGGATTGTGTGGAGAGAGAGAGTGGAACAGGATTGTGTGGAGAGAGAGAATGTGGAACAGGAATGTGTGGTAGTAGAGAGAGTGGAACAGGATTGTGTGGAGAGAGAGAGATTGGAACAGTTTTGTGAGGAGAGAGAGAGTGGAACAGGAATGTGTGCAGAGAGAGAGTGGAACAGGATTGTGTGGAGAGAGAGAGTGGATCAGGATTGTGTGGAGAGAGAGAGAGTGGAACAGGATTGTGTGGAGAGAGAGACAGTGGAACAGGATTGTGCGGAGAGAGAGAGTGTGGAAAAGGATTGTGTGTAGAGAGAGAGTGCAACAGGATTGTGTGGAGAGAGAGAGTGGAACAGGATTATGTGGAGAGAGAGAGTGGATCAGGATTGTGTGGAGAGAGAGTGAGTGGAACGGGATTGTGTGGATAGAGAGAGTGTGGAACAGGATTGTGTGGAGAGAGAGTGTGAATCAGGGTTTTATGGATAGAGAGAGAGTGGAACAGGATTGTGTGGAGAGAGAGAGTGGAACAGGATTGTGTGGAGAGAGAGAGTGTTGAACAGGATTGTGTGGAGAGAGAGTGTGAATCAGGGTTTTATGGATAGAGAGAGAGTGGAACAGGATTGTGTGGAGAGAGAGAGTGGAAGAGGATTGTGTGGAGAGAGAGAGTGGAACAGGATTTTGTGGAGAGAGACAGTGGAACAGGATTGTGTGTAGAGAGAGAATGTGGAACAGGATTGTGTGGAGAGAGAGAGTGGAACAGGATTGTGTGGAGAGAGAGAGAGAGTGGAACAGGATTGTGTGGAAATAGAGAGAGTGGAACAGGATTGTGTGGAGAGAGAGAGTGGAACAGGATTCTGTGGAGAGAGAGAGAGTGGAACAGGATTGTGTGGAGAGAGAGAGAGTGGAACAGGATTGTGTGGAGAGAGTGAATGTGGAACAGGATTGTGTGGAGAGAGAGAGTGGAACAGGAATCTGTGGAAAGAGAGAATGTGGAATAGGAATGTGTGGAAGTAGAGAGAGTGGTACAGGATTTGGTGGACAGAGAGAGAGTGGAACAGGATTGTGTGGAGAGAGAGAGTGGAACAGGATTCTGTGGAGAGAGAGAGAGTGGAACAGGATAGTGTGGAGAGAGTGGAACAGGATTGTGTGGAGAGAGAGAGAGTGGAACAGGATTGTGTGCAGAGAGAGAGAGTGGAACAGGATTTTGTGGAGATAGAGAGTGGAACAGGATTATGTATAGAGAGAGAATGTGGAACAGGATTGTGTGGAGAGAGAGAGTGGAACAGGATTTTGTGGAGATAGAGAGTGGAACAGGATTATGTATAGAGAGAGAATGTGGAACAGGATTGTGTGGAGAGAGAGAGTGGAACAGGATTGTGTGGAGAGAGAAAATGTGGAACAGGAATGTGTGGTAGTAGAGAGAGTGGAACAGGATTGTGTGGAGAGAGAGAGATTGGAACAGTTTTGTGTGGAGAGAGAGAGTGGAACAGGAATGTGTGCAGAGAGAGAGAGTGGATCAGGATTGTGTGGAGAGAGAGAGAGTGGAACAGGATAGTGCGGAGAGAGAAAGTGGAAAAGGATTGTGTGGAGAGAGAGAGTGGAACAGGATTGTGTGGAGAGAGAGAGAGTGGAACAGGATTGTGTGGAGAGAGAGAGTGTGGAACAGGATTGTGTAGAGAGAGAGAGTGCAACAGGATTGTGTGGAGAGAGAGAGTGGAACAGGATTGTGTGAAGAGAGAGAGAGTGGAACATGTTTGTGCGGAGAATGAGAGTGGAACAGGATTGTGTGGAGAGAGAGAGAGTGGAACATGTTTGTGCGGAGAATGAGAGTGGAACAGGATTGTGTGGAGAGAGAGAGAGTGGATCAGGATTGTGTGGAGAGATAGAGTGGAACAGGATTGCAAGGAGAGAGAGAGTGGAGCACGATTGTGTGGAGAGAGAGTGGAACAGGATTGTGTGGAGAGAGAGAGTGGAACAGGATTGTGTGTAGAGAGAGAATGTGGAACAGGATTGTGTGGGGAGAGAGAGTGGAACAGGATTGTGTGGAGAGAGAGAGAGAGAGTGGAACAGGATTGTGTGGGAATAGAGAGAGTGGAACAGGATTGTGTGGAGAGAGAGAGTGGAACAGGATTCTGTGGAGAGAGACAGAGTGGGACAGGATTGTGTGGAGAGAGAGAGAGTGGAACAGGATTGTGTGGAGAGAGTGAATGTGGAACAGGATTGTGTGGAGAGAGAGAGTGGAACAGGAATCTGTGGAAAGAGAGAATGTGGAACAGGAATGTGTGGAAGTAGAGAGAGTGGTACAGGATTTGGTGGAGAGAGAGAGAGTGGAACAGGATTGTGTGGAGAGAGAGAGTGGAACAGGATTCTGTGGAGAGAGAGAGAGTGGAACAGGATAGTGTGGAGAGAGTGGAACAGGATTGTGTGGAGAGAGAGAGAGTGGAACAGGATTGTGTGGAGAGAGAGAGTGGAACAGGATTCTGTGGAGAGAGAGAGAGTGGAACAGGATAGTGTGGAGAGAGTGGAACAGGATTATGTATAGAGAGAGAATGTGGAACAGGATTGTGTGGAGAGAGAGAGTGGAACAGGATTTTGAGGAGATAGAGAGTGGAACAGGATTATGTATAGAGAGAGAATGTGGAACAGGATTGTGTGGAGAGAGAGAGTGGAACAGGATTGTGTGGAGAGAGAGAATGTGGAACAGGAATGTGTGGTAGTAGAGAGAGTGGAACAGGATTGTGTGGAGAGAGAGAGATTGGAACAGTTTTGTGTGGAGAGAGAGAGTGGAACAGGAATGTGTGCAGAGAGAGAGAGTGGAACAGGATTGTGTGGAGAGAGAGAGTGGATCAGGATTGTGTGGAGAGAGAGAGAGTGGAACAGGATAGTGCGGAGAGAGAAAGTGGAAAAGGATTGTGTGGAGAGAGAGAGTGGAACAGGATTGTGTGGAGAGAGAGAGAGTGGAACAGGATTGTGTGGAGAGAGAGAGTGTGGAACAGGATTGTGTAGAGAGAGAGAGTGCAACAGGATTGTGTGGAGAGAGAGAGTGGAACAGGATTGTGTGAAGAGAGCGAGAGTGGAACATGTTTGTGCGGAGAATGAGAGTGGAACAGGATTGTGTGGAGAGAGAGAGAGTGGAACATGTTTGTGCGGAGAATGAGAGTGGAACAGGATTGTGTGGAGAGAGAGAGTGTGGAACAGGATTGTGTGGAGAGAGAGAGAGTGGATCAGGATTGTGTGGAGAGATAGAGTGGAACAGGATTGCAAGGAGAGAGAGAGTGGAGCACGATTGTGTGGAGAGAGAGAGTGGAACAGGATTGTGTGGAGAGAGAGAGTGGAACAGGATTTTGTGGAGAGAGAGAATGTGGAACAGGAATGTGCGGAAGTAGAGAGAGTGGAACAGGATTTGGTGGAGAAAGAGAGAGAGTGGAACAGAATTGTGTGGAGAGAGAGAGTGGAACAGGATTGTGTGGAGAGGGAGAGTGGAACAGGATTGTGTGGAGAGAGAGAGAGTGGAACAGGATTGTGTGGAGAGAGAGAGTGGAACAGGATTGTGTGGAGAGAGAGAGAGTGGAACAGGATTGTGTGGAGAGAGAGAGAGTGGATCAGGATTGTGTGGAGAGAGAGAGAGTGGAACAGGATTGTGTGGAGAGAGAGAGAGTGGAACAGGATTGTGTGGAGAGAGAGAGTGGAACAGGATTGTGTGGAGAGAGAGAGTGGTACAGGATTGTGTGGAGAGAGAGAAAGTGGAACAGGATTGTGTGGAGAGAGAGAGTGTGGAACAGGATTGTGTGGAGAGAGAGAGTGCAACAGGATTGTGTGGAGAGAGAGAGTGGAACAGGATTATGTGGAGAGAGAGAGTGGAACAGGATTGTGTGGAGAGAGAGAGAGTGGAACGTGTTTGTGTGGATAGAGAGAGTGTGGAACAGGATTGTGTGGAGTGAGAGTGTGAATCAGGGTTTTATGGATAGAGAGAGAGTGGAACAGGATTGTGTGGAGAGAGAGAATGGAACAGGATTGTGTGGAGAGATAGAGTGTTGAACAGGATTGTGTGGAGAGAGAGTGTGAATCAGGGTTTTATGGATAGAGAGAGAGTGGAACAGGATTGTGTGGAGAGAGAGAGTGGAAGAGGATTGTGTGGAGAGAGAGAGTGGAACAGGATTTTGTGGAGAGAGACAGTGGAACAGGATTGTGTGTATAGAGAGATTGTGGAACAGGATTGTGTGGAGAGAGAGAGTGGAACAGGATTGTGTGGAGAGAGAGAGAGAGTGGAACAGGATTGTGTGGAAATAGAGAGAGTGGAACAGGATTGTGTGGAGAGAGAGAGTGGAACAGTATTCTGTGGAGAGAGAGAGAGTAGAACAGGATTGTGTGGAGAGAGAGAGAGTGGAACTGGATTGTGTGGAGAGAGAGAATGTGGAACAGGATTGTGTGGAGAGAGAGAGTGGAACAGGAATCTGTGGTAAGAGAGATTGTGGAACAGGAATGTGTGGAAGTAGAGAGAGTGGTACAGGAATTGGTGGAGAGAGAGAGAGTGGAACGGGATTGTGTGGAGAGAGAGAGTGGACCAGGATTCTGTGGAGAGAGAGAGAGTGGAACAGAATTGTGTGGAGAGAGTGGAACAGGATTGTGCGGAGAGAGAGAGAGTGGAACAGGATTGTGTGGATAGAGAGAGAGTGGAACAGGATTTTGTGGAGATAGAGAGTGGAACAGGATAATGTGTAGAGAGAGGATGTGGAACAGGATTGTGTGGAGAGACTGAGTGAAACAGGATTGTGTGGAGAGAGTGAGAGTGGAACTGAATTGTGTGGGGAGCGAGAGATTGGAACAGGATTGTGTGGAGAGAGAGAATGTGGAACAGGATTGTGTGGAGAGAGAGAGTGGAACAGGATTGTGTGGAGAGAGAGAATGTGGAACAGGAATGTGTGGTAGTAGAGAGAGTGGAACAGGATTGTGTGGAGAGAGAGAGATTGGAACAGTTTTGTGAGGAGAGAGAGAGTGGAACAGGAATGTGTGCAGAGAGAGAGTGGAACAGGATTGTGTGGAGAGAGAGAGTGGATCAGGATTGTGTGGAGAGAGAGAGAGTGGAACAGGATTGTGTGGAGAGAGAGACAGTGGAACAGGATTGTGCGGAGAGAGAGAGTGTGGAAAAGGATTGTGTGTAGAGAGAGAGTGCAACAGGATTGTGTGGAGAGAGAGAGTGGAACAGGATTATGTGGAGAGAGAGAGTGGATCAGGATTGTGTGGAGAGAGAGTGAGTGGAACGGGATTGTGTGGATAGAGAGAGTGTGGAACAGGATTGTGTGGAGAGAGAGTGTGAATCAGGGTTTTATGGATAGAGAGAGAGTGGAACAGGATTGTGTGGAGAGAGAGAGTGGAACAGGATTGTGTGGAGAGAGAGAGTGTTGAACAGGATTGTGTGGAGAGAGAGTGTGAATCAGGGTTTTATGGATAGAGAGAGAGTGGAACAGGATTGTGTGGAGAGAGAGAGTGGAAGAGGATTGTGTGGAGAGAGAGAGTGGAACAGGATTTTGTGGAGAGAGACAGTGGAACAGGATTGTGTGTAGAGAGAGAATGTGGAACAGGATTGTGTGGAGAGAGAGAGTGGAACAGGATTGTGTGGAGAGAGAGAGAGAGTGGAACAGGATTGTGTGGAAATAGAGAGAGTGGAACAGGATTGTGTGGAGAGAGAGAGTGGAACAGGATTCTGTGGAGAGAGAGAGAGTGGAACAGGATTGTGTGGAGAGAGAGAGAGTGGAACAGGATTGTGTGGAGAGAGTGAATGTGGAACAGGATTGTGTGGAGAGAGAGAGTGGAACAGGAATCTGTGGAAAGAGAGAATGTGGAATAGGAATGTGTGGAAGTAGAGAGAGTGGTACAGGATTTGGTGGACAGAGAGAGAGTGGAACAGGATTGTGTGGAGAGAGAGAGTGGAACAGGATTCTGTGGAGAGAGAGAGAGTGGAACAGGATAGTGTGGAGAGAGTGGAACAGGATTGTGTGGAGAGAGAGAGAGTGGAACAGGATTGTGTGCAGAGAGAGAGAGTGGAACAGGATTTTGTGGAGATAGAGAGTGGAACAGGATTATGTATAGAGAGAGAATGTGGAACAGGATTGTGTGGAGAGAGAGAGTGGAACAGGATTTTGTGGAGATAGAGAGTGGAACAGGATTATGTATAGAGAGAGAATGTGGAACAGGATTGTGTGGAGAGAGAGAGTGGAACAGGATTGTGTGGAGAGAGAAAATGTGGAACAGGAATGTGTGGTAGTAGAGAGAGTGGAACAGGATTGTGTGGAGAGAGAGAGATTGGAACAGTTTTGTGTGGAGAGAGAGAGTGGAACAGGAATGTGTGCAGAGAGAGAGAGTGGATCAGGATTGTGTGGAGAGAGAGAGAGTGGAACAGGATAGTGCGGAGAGAGAAAGTGGAAAAGGATTGTGTGGAGAGAGAGAGTGGAACAGGATTGTGTGGAGAGAGAGAGAGTGGAACAGGATTGTGTGGAGAGAGAGAGTGTGGAACAGGATTGTGTAGAGAGAGAGAGTGCAACAGGATTGTGTGGAGAGAGAGAGTGGAACAGGATTGTGTGAAGAGAGAGAGAGTGGAACATGTTTGTGCGGAGAATGAGAGTGGAACAGGATTGTGTGGAGAGAGAGAGAGTGGAACATGTTTGTGCGGAGAATGAGAGTGGAACAGGATTGTGTGGAGAGAGAGAGAGTGGATCAGGATTGTGTGGAGAGATAGAGTGGAACAGGATTGCAAGGAGAGAGAGAGTGGAGCACGATTGTGTGGAGAGAGAGTGGAACAGGATTGTGTGGAGAGAGAGAGTGGAACAGGATTGTGTGGAGAGAGAGAGTGGAACAGGATTGTGTGGAGAGAGAGAGTGTGGAACAGGATTGTGTGGAGAGAGAGAGGGAGAGTGGATCAGGATTGTTTGGAGAGAGAGAGAGAGTGGAACAGGATTGTGTGGAGAGAGAGACTGGAACAGGATTGTGTGGAGAGAGAGAGTGGAACAGGACTGTGTGGAGAAAGAGAGTGGAACAGGATTGTGTGGAGAGAGAGAGAGTGGAACAGGATTGTGTGGGGAGAGTTTGGAACAGTACTGTGTGGAGAGAGAGAGAGTGGAACAGGATTGTGTGGAGAGAGAGAGAGTGGAACAGGATTGTGTGGAGAGAGAGAGAGTGGAACAGGATTGTGTGGAGAGAGAGAGAGTGGAACAGGATTGTGTGGAGAGAGTGAATGTGGAACAGGAATGTGTGGAAGTAGAGAGAGTGGAACAGGATTGTGTGGAGATAGAGAGAGAGTGGAACAGGATTGTGTGGAGAGAGAGAGAGTGGAACAGGATTTTGTGGAGAGAGAGAGTCGAACAGGACTGAGTGAAGAGAGAGTGGAAAAGGATTGTGTGGAGAGAGTGAGAGTGGAACAGGATTGTGTGGAGAGAGAGAGAGTGGAACAGGACTGAGTGAAGAGACAGAGAGTGGAACATGTTTGTGCGGATAATTAGCGTGGAACAGGATTGTTTGGAGAGAGAGAGTGTGGAACAGGATTGTGTGGAGAGAGAGAGTGGAACAGGATTGTGTGGAGAGAGAGAGTGGAACAGGATTGTGTGGAGAGAGAGAGAGTGGAACAGGATTGTGTGGAGAGAGAGAGAGAGTGGAAGAGGATTGTGTGGAGAGAGAGAGTGTACTGGATTGTGTGGAGAGAGAGAGAGTGGAACAGGATTGTGTGGAGAGAGAGAGAGTGGAACAGGATTGTGTAGAGAGAGAGAGTGGAACAGGATTGTTTGGAGAGAGAGAGAGAGTGGAACAGGATTGTGTGGAGAGAGAGAGAGTGGAAGAGGATTGTGTGGAGAGAGAGAGTGGAACAGGATTGTGTGGAGAGAGAGAGAGTGAAAAGGATTGTTTGGAGAGAGAGAGTGTGGAACAGGATTGTGTGGAGAGAGAGAGAGTGGAACAGGATTGTGTGGAGAGAGAGAGTGGATCGGGATTGTGTGGAGATAGAGAGAGTGGAACAGGATTGTGTGGAGAGAGAGAGAGTGGAACAGGATTGTGTGGAGAGAGAGAGTGGAACAGGATTTTGTGGAGAATGAGAGTGGACGGACTGTGTGGAGAGAGAGAGTGGAACAGGATTATGTGGAGAGAGAGAGAGTGGAACAGGATTGTGTGGAGAGAGAGAGTGTGGAACAGGATTGTGTGGAGAGAGAGTGTGAATCAGGGTTTTATTGATAGAGAGACAGTTGAACAGGATTGTGTGGAGAGAGAGACTGGAAGAGGATTGTGTGGAGAGAGAGAGAGTGGAACGGGATTGTGTGGAGAGAGTGAGTGTGGAACAGGATTGTGTGGAGAGAGAGTGTGAATCAGGGTTTTAAGGATGGAGAGAGATTGGAACAGGATTGTGTGGAGAGAGAGTGTGGAACAGGATTGTGTGGAGAGAGAGAGTGTTGAACAGGATTGTGTGGAGAGAGAGTGTGAATCAGGGTTTTATGGATAGAGAGAGAGTGGAACAGGATTGTGTGGAGAGAGAGAGTGGAAGAGGATTGTGTGGAGAGAGAGAGTGGAACAGGATTTTGTGGAGAGAGAGAGTGGAACAGGATTGTGTGTAGAGAGAGAATGTGGAACAGGATTGTGTGGAGAGAGAGAGTGGAACAGGATTGTGTGGAGAGAGAGAGAGAGTGGAACAGGATTGTGTGGAAATAGAGAGAGTGGAACAGTATTGTGTGGAGAGAGAGAGTGGAACAGGATTGTGTGGAGAGAGAGAGAGTGGAACAGGATTGTGTGGATAGAGAGAGAGTGGAACAGTATTGTGTGGAGAGAGAGAATGTGGAACAGGATTGTGTGGAGAGAGAGAGTTCAACAGAAATGTGTGGAGAGAGAGAATGCGGAAAAGGAATGTGTGGAAGTAGAGAGAGTGGAACAGGATTTGGTGGAGAGAGAGAGAGTGGAACAGGATTGTGTGGAGAGAGAGAGTGGAACAGGATTCTGTGGAGAGAGAGAGAGTGGAATAGGATTGTGTGGAGAGAGAGAGTGTGTAACAGGATTGTGTGGACAGAGAGTGTGAATCAGTGTTTTATGGATAGAGAGAGAGTGGAACAGGATAGTGTGGAGAGAGAGAGTGGAACAGGATTTTGTGGAGAGAGAGTGTGGAACAGGATTGTGTGTAGAGAGAGAATGTGGAACAGGATTGAGTGGAGAGAGAGAGTGGAACACGATTGTGTGGAGAGAGAGAGTGGAACAGGATTGTGTGGAGAGAGAGAGAGTGGAACAGTATTGTGTGGAGAGAGAGAGAGTGGAACAGGATTGTGTGGAGAGAGAGAGCGGAACAGGATTCTGTGGAGAGTGAGAGAGTGGAACAGGATTGTGTGGAGAGAGTGAGTGCAACAGGATTGTGTGGAGAGAGTGAGAGTGGAACAGGATTGTGTGGAGAGAGAGAGAGTGGAACAGGATTTTGTGGAGAGAGAGAGTGGAACAGGATTGTGTGTAGAGAGAGAATGTGGAACAGGATTATGTGGAGAGAGAGATAGTGGAACAGGATTGTGTGGAGAGAGAGAGAGTGGAACAGGATTTTGTGGAGAGAGAGAGTGGAACAGGATTGTGTGGAGAGAGAGAGTCGAACAGGATTGTGTGTAGAGGGGGAGAGATTGGAACAGGTTTGTGTGGAGAGAGAGAGTGGAACAGGATTGTGAGGAGTGAGAGAGAGTGGAACAGGATTGTGTGGAGAGTGTGGAACAGGATTGTGTGGAGAGAGAGAGTGGAACAGGATTGTGTGGAGTGAGAGAGTGGAACAGGTTTGTATGGAGAGAGAGAGAGTGGAACAGGATTGTGTGGAGAGAGAGAGAGTGGAACAGGATTGTGTGGAAAGAGAGAGTGTGGAACAGTACTGTGTGGAGAGAGAGGGAGTGGAACAGGATTGTGTGGAGAGAGAGAGAGTGGAACAGGATTGTGTGGAGAGAGAGAGAGTGGAACAGGAATGAGTGGACAGAGAGAGAGTGGAACAGGATTGTGTGGAGAGAGTGAATGTGGAACAGGAATGTGTGGAAGTAGAGTGTGTGGAACAGGATATGGTGGAGAGAGAGAGAGAGTGGAACAGGATTGTGTGGAGAGAGAGAGAGTGGAACAGGATTTTTTGGAGAGAGAGATTGGAACAGGACTGAGTGAAGAGTGAGAGAGTGGAAGAGGATTGTGTGGAGAGAGAGAGAGTGGAAGAGGATTGTGTGGAGAGAGAGAGAGTGGAACAGGACTGAGTGAAGAGAGAGAGAGTGGAACATGTTTGTGCGGAGAATGAGGGTGGAACAGGATTTTGTGGAGAGAGAGAGTGTGGAACAGGATTGTGTGGAGAGAGAGAGTGGAACAGGATTGTGTGGAGAGAGAGAATGTGGAACAGGAATGTGTGGAAGTAGAGAGAGTGGAACAGGATTGTGTGGACAGGGAGTGAGTGGAATAGGATTGTGTGGAGAGAGAGTGAGGAACAGGATTGTGTGGAGAGAGAGAGAGTGGAACAGGATTGTGTGGAGAGAGAGAGTGGAACAGGATTGTGTGGAGAGAGAGAGTGGAACAGGATTGTGTGGAGAGAGAGAGTGGAACAGCATTGTGTGGAGAGAGAGAGAGTGGAACAGGATTGTTTGGAGAGATAGAGTGTGGAACAGGATTGTGTGGAGAGAGAGAGAGTGGAACAGGATTGTGTGGAGAGAGAGAGTGGAACACGATTGTGTGGAGATAGAGAGAGTGGAACGGGATTGTGTGGAGAGAGAGAGTGGAACAGGATTGTGTGGAGAGAGAGAGAGTGGAACAGGATTGTGTGGAGAGAGAGAGTGGAACAGGATTGTGTGGAGAGAGAGAGCGGAACAGGATTCTGTGGAGAGTGAGAGAGTGGAACAGGATTGTGTGGAGAGAGAGAGTGGAACAGGATTGTGTGGAGAGAGAGAGAGTGGAACAGGATTGTGTGGAGAGAGAGAGAGTGGAACAGGATTTTGTGGAGAGAGAGAGTGGAACAGGATTGTGTGTAGAGAGAGAATGTGGAACAGGATTATGTGGAGAGAGAGATAGTGGAACAGGATTGTGTGGAGAGAGAGAGAGTGGAAAAGGATTTTGTGGAGAGAGAGAGTGGAACAGGATTGTGTGGAGAGAGAGAGTCGAACAGGATTGTCTGTAGAGGGGGAGAGAGTGGAACAGGTTTGTGTGGAGAGAGAGAGTGGAACAGGATTGTGAGGAGTGAGAGAGAGTGGAACAGGATTGTGTGGAGAGTATGGAACAGGATTGTGTGGAGAGAGAGAGTGGAACAGGATTGTGTGGAGTGAGAGAGTGGAACAGGTTTGTGTGGAGAGAGAGAGAGTGGAACAGGATTGTGTGGAGAGAGAGAGAGTGGAACAGGATTGTGTGGAAAGAGAGAGTGTGGAACAGTACTGTGTGGAGAGAGAGGGAGTGGAACAGGATTGTGTGGAGAGAGAGAGAGTGGAACAGGATTGTGTGGAGAGAGAGAGAGTGGAACAGGAATGAGTGGAGAGAGAGAGAGTGGAACAGGATTGTGTGGAGAGAGTGAATGTGGAACAGGAATGTGTGGAAGTAGAGAGTGTGGAACAGGATATGGTGGAGAGAGAGAGAGAGTGGAACAGGATTGTGTGGAGAGAGAGAGAGTGGAACAGGTTTTTTTGGAGAGAGAGAGTGGAACAGGACTGAGTGAAGAGTGAGAGAGTGGAAGAGGATTGTGTGGAGAGAGAGAGAGTGGAAGAGGATTGTGTGGAGAGAGAGAGAGTGGAACAGGACTGAGTGAAGAGAGAGAGAGTGGAACATGTTTGTGCGGAGAATGAGGGTGGAACAGGATTTTGTGGAGAGAGAGAGTGTGGAACAGGATTGTGTGGAGAGAGAGAGTGTAACAGGATTGTGTGGAGAGAGAGAATGTGGAACAGGAATGTGTGGAAGTAGAGAGAGTGGAACAGGATTGTGTGGACAGGGAGTGAGTGGAATAGGATTGTGTGGATAGAGAGTGAGGAACAGGATTGTGTGGAGAGAGTGAGAGTGGAACAGGATTGTGTGGAGAGAGAGAGTGGAACAGGATTGTGTGGAGAGAGAGAGTGGAACAGGATTGTGTGGAGAGAGAGAGTGGAACAGCATTGTGTGGAGAGAGAGAGAGTGGAACAGGATTGTTTGGAGAGAGAGAGTGTGGAACAGGATTGTGTGGAGAGAGAGAGAGTGGAACAGGATTGTGTGGAGAGAGAGAGTGGAACACGATTGTGTGGAGATAGAGAGAGTGGAACGGGATTGTGTGGAGAGAGAGAGTGGAACAGGATTGTGTGGAGAGAGAGTGTGAATCAGGGTTTGATGGATAGAGAGAGAGTTGAACAGGATTGTGTGGAGAGAGAGAGTGGAACAGGATTGTGTGGAGAGAGAGAGAGAGTGGAACGGGATTGTGTGGAGAGAGAGAGTGTGGAACAGGATTGTGTGGAGAGAGAGTGTGAATCAGGGTTTTATGGATAGAGAGAGAGTGGAACAGGATTGTGTGGAGAGACAGAGTGGAACAGGATTGTGTGTAGAGAGAGAATGTGGAACAGGATTGTGTGGAGAGAGAGAGTGGAACAGGATTGTGTGGAGAGAGAGAGAGAGAGTGGAACAGGATTGTATGGAAATAGAGGGAGTGGAACAGGATTGTGTGGAGAGAGAGAGTGGAACAGGATTGTGTGGAGAGACAGAGAGTGGAACAGGATTGTGTGGAGAGAGAGAGAGAGTGGAACAGGATTGTGTGGAAATAGAGAGAGTGGAACAGGATTGTGTGGAGAGAGAGAGTGGAACAGGATTCTGTAGAGAGAGAGAGAGTGGAACAGGATTGTGTGGAGAGAGTGGAACAGGATTGTGTGGAGAGAGAGAGAGTGGAACAGGATTATGTGGAGAGAGAGAGATTGGGACAGTTTTGTGTGGAGAGAGAGAGTGGAACAGGATTGTGTGCAGAGAGAGAGAATGGAACAGGATTGTGTGGAGAGAGAGAGAGTGGAACAGGATTGTGTGGAGAGAGAGAGTGCAACAGGATTGTGTGGAGAGAGAGAATGGAACAGGATTGTGTGAAGAGAGAGAGAGTGGAACATGTTTGTGCGGAGAATGAGAGTGGAACAGGATTGTATGGAGACAGAGAGTGTGGAACAGGATTGTGTGGAGAGAGAGAGAGTGGATCAGGATTGTGTGGAGAGATAGAGTGGAACAGGATTGTGTGGAGAGAGAGAATGTGGAACAGGAATGTGTGGAAGTAGAGAGAGTGGAACAGGATTTGGTGGAGAGAGAGAGAGAGAGAGTGGAACAGGATTGTGTGGAGAGAGACAGTGGAACAGGATTGTGTGGAGAGAGAGAGAGTGGAACAGGATTGTGTGGAGAGAGAGAGAGTGGAACAGGATTGTGTGGAGAGAGAGAGTGGAACAGGATTGTGTGGAGAGAGAGAGAGAGTGGAACAGGATTGTGTGGAGAGAGAGAGAGTGGATCAGGATTGTGTGGAGAGAGAGAGAGTGGAACAGGATTGTTTGGAGAGAGAGAGAGTGGAACAGGATTGTGTGGAGAGAGAGATTGGAACAGGATTGTGTGGAGAGAGAGAGTGGAACAGGATTGTGTGGAGAGAGAGAGTGTGGAACAGGATTGTGTGGAGAGAGTGCGAGTGGAACAGGATTGTGTGGAGAGAGAGAGTGGTACAGGATTGTGTGAAGAGAGAGAGAGTGTGGAACAGGATTGTGTGGAGAGAGAGAGGGAGAGTTAATCAGGATTGTGTGGAGAGAGAGAGAGAGTGGAACAGGATTGTGTGGAGAGAGAGAGAGTGGAACAGGATTGTGTGGAGAGGGAGAGAGAGTGGAACAGGATTGTGTGGAGAGAGAGAGAGTGGAACATGATTGTGTTGGGAGAGAGAATGTGGAACAGGACTGTGTGGAGAGAGCGAGTGGAACAGGATTGTGTGGAGAGAGAGAATGTGGAACAGGAATGTGTGGAAGTAGAGAGAGTGGAACAGTATTTGGTGGAGAGAGAGAGAGAGAGTGGAACAGGATTGTGTGGAGAGAGAGAGAGTGGAACAGGATTGTGTGGAGAGAGAGATAGTGGAACAGGATTGTGTGGAGAGAGAGAGTGGAACTGGATTGTATGGAGAGAGAGAGAGTGGAACTGGATTGTGTGGTGAGAGAGAGTGGAACAGGATTGTGTGGAGAGAGAGAGAGTGGAACAGGATTTAGTGGAGAGAGAGAGAGTGGAATAGGATTGTGTGGAGAGAGAGAGTGTGTAACAGGATCGTGTGGACAGAGAGTGTGAATCACTGTTTTATGGATAGAGAGAGAGTGGAACAGGTTTGTGTGGAGAGAGAGAGTGGAACAGGAGTGTGTGGAGAGAGAGAGAGTGGAACAGGATTGTGTGGAGAGAGAGAGTGGAACAGGATTTGGTGGAGAATGAGAGTGGACGGACTGTGTGGAGAGAGAGAGTGGAACAGGATTTTGTGGAGAGAGAGAGTGGAACAGGATTGTGTGTAGAGAGAGAATGTGGAACAGGATTGAGTGGAGAAAGAGATTGGAACACGATTGTGTGGAGAGAGAGAGTGGAACAGGATTGTGTGGAGAGAGAGAGAGTGGAACAGGATTGTGTGGAGAGAGAGAGAGTGGAACAGGATTGTGTGGAGAGAGAGAGCGGAACAGGATTCTGTGGAGAGTGAGAGAGTGGAACAGGATTGTGTGGAGAGAGAGAGTGGAACAGGATTGTGTGGAGAGAGAGAGAGTGGAACAGGATTGTGTGGAGAGAGAGAGAGTGGAACAGGATTTTGTGGAGAGAGAGAGTGGAACAGGATTGTGTGTAGAGAGCGAATGTGGAACAGGATTGTGTGGAGAGAGAGATAGTGGAACAGGATTGTGTGGAGAGAGAGAGAGTGGAACAGGATTTTGTGGAGAGAGAGAGTGGAACAGGATTGTGTGGAGAGAGAGAGTCGAACAGGATTGTGTGTAGAGGGGGAGAGAGTGGAACAGGTTTGTGTGGAGAGAGAGAGTGGAACAGGATTGTGAGGAGTGAGAGAGAGTGGAACAGGATTGTGTGGAGAGTGTGGAACAGGATCGTGTGGAGAGAGAGAGTGGAACAGGATTGTGTGGAGTGAGAGAGTGGAACAGGTCTGTGTGGAGAGAGAGAGAGTGGAACAGGATTGTGTGGAGAGAGAGAGAGTGGAACAGGATTGTGTGGAAAGAGAGAGTGTGGAACAGTACTGTGTGGAGAGAGTGGGAGTGGAACAGGATTGTGTGCAGAGAGAGAGAGTGGAACAGGATTGTGTGGAGAGAGAGAGAGTGGAACAGGAATGTGTGGAGAGAGAGAGAGTGGAACAGGATTGTGTGGAGAGAGTGAATGTGGAACAGGAATGTGTGGAAGTAGAGACTGTGGAACAGGATATGGTGGAGAGAGAGAGAGAGTAGAACAGGATTGTGTGGAGAGAGAGAGTGGAACAGGATTGTGTGGAGAGAGAGAGAGTGGAACAGGATTGTGTGGAGAGAGAGAGAGTGGATCAGGATTGTGTGGAGAGAGAGAGAGTGGAACAGGATTGTGTGGAGAGAGAGAGAGTGGATCAGGATTGTGTGGAGAGAGAGATTGGAACAGGATTGTGTGGAGAGAGAGAGTGGAACAGGTTTGTGTGGAGAGAGAGAGTGTGGAACAGGATTGTGTGGAGAGAGTGCGAGTGGAACAGGATTGTGTGGAGAGAGAGAGTGGTACAGGATTGTGTGGAGAGAGAGAGAGTGTGGAACAGGATTGTGTGGAGAGAGAGAGGGAGAGTTAATAAGGATTGTGTGGAGAGAGAGAGAGAGTGGAACAGGATTGTGTGGAGAGAGAGAGATTGGAACAGGATTGTGTGGAGAGGGAGAGAGAGTGGAACAGGATTGTGTGGAGAGAGAGAGAGTGGAACATGATTGTGTGGAGAGAGAGAATGTGGAACAGGATTGTGTGGAGAGAGCGAGTGGAACAGGATTGTGTGGAGAGAGAGAATGTGGAACAGGAACGTGTGGAAGTAGAGAGAGTGGAACAGTATTTGGTGGAGAGAGAGAGAGAGTGGAACAGGATTGTGTGGAGAGAGAGAGAGTGGAACAGGATTGTATGGAGAGAGAGATAGTGGAACAGGATTGTGTGGAGAGAGAGAGTGGAACAGGATTGTATGGAAAGAGAGAGAGTGGAACTGGATTGTGTGGTGAGAGAGAGTGGAACAGGATTGTGTGGAGAGAGTGAGAGTGGAACTGGATTATGTGGAGAGAGCGAGAGTGGAATAGGATTGTGTGGAGAGAGAGAGTGTGGAACAGGATTGTGTGGACAGAGAGTGTGAATCAGTGTTTTATGGATAGAGAGAGAGTGGAACAGGATAGTGTGGAGAGAGAGAGTGGAACAGGAGTGTGTGGAGAGAGAGAGAGTGGAACAGGATTGTGTGGAGAGAGAGAGTGGAACAGGATTTGGTGGAGAATGAGAGTGGACGGACTGTGTGGAGTTAGAGAGTGGAACAGGATTTTGTGTAGAGAGAGAATGTGGAACAGGATTGAGTGGAGAGAGAGAGTGGAACACGATTGTGTGGAGAGAGAGAGTGGAACAGGATTGTGTGGAGAGAGAGAGAGTGGAACAGGATTGTGTGGAGAGAGAGAGAGTGGAACAGGATTGTGTGGAGAGAGAGAGCGGAACAGGATTCTGTGGAGAGTGAGAGAGTGGAACAGGATTGTGTGGAGAGAGAGAGTTGAACAGGATTGTGTGGAGAGAGAGAGAGTGGAACAGGATTGTGTGGAGAGAGAGAGAGTGGAACAGGATTTTGTGGAGAGAGAGAGTGGAACAGGATTGTGTGTAGAGAGAGAATGTGGAACAGGATTGTGTGGAGAGAGAGAATGTGGAACAGGATTGTGTGGAGAGAGAGAGAGTGGAACAGGATTTTGAGGAGAGAGAGAGTGGAACAGGATTGTGTGGAGAGAGAGAGTCGAACAGGATTGTGTGTAGAGGGGGAGAGAGTTGAACAGGTTTGTGTGGAGAGAGAGAGTGGAACAGGATTGTGAGGAGTGAGAGAGAGTGGAACAGGATTGTGTGGAGAGTGTGGAACAGGATTGTGTGGAGAGAGAGAGTGGAACAGGATTGTGTGGAGTGAGAGAGTGGAACAGGTTTGTGTGGAGAGAGAGAGAGTGGAACAGGATTGTGTGGAGAGAGAGAGAGTGGAACAGGATTGTGTGGATAGAGAGAGTGTGGGACAGTACTGTGTGGAGAGAGAGGGAGTGGAACAGGATTGTGTGGAGAGAGAGAGAGTGGAACAGGATTGTGTGGAGAGAGAGAGAGTGGATCAGGAATGTGTGGAGAGAGAGAGAGTGGAACAGGATTGTGTGGAGAGAGTGAATGTGGAACAGGAATGTGTGGAAGTAGAGAGTGTGGAACAGGATATGAAGGAGAGAGAGAGAGAGTGGAACAGGATTGTGTGGAGAGAGAGAGAGTGGAACAGGATTTTTTGGAGAGAGAGAGTGGAACAGGACTGAGTGAAGAGTGAGAGAGTGGAAGAGGATTGTATGGAGAGAGAGAGAGTGGAACAGGATTGTGTGGAGAGAGAGAGAGTGGAACAGGACTGAGTGAAGAGAGAGAGAGTGGAACATGTTTGTGCGGAGAATGAGGGTGGAACAGGATTTTGTGGAGAGAGAGAGTGTGGAACAGGATTGTGTGGAGAGAGAGAGTGGAACAGGATTGTGTGGAGAGAGAGAATGTGGAACAGGAATGTGTGGAAGTAGAGAGAGTGGAACAGGATTGTGTGGACAGGGAGTGAGTGGAATAGGATTGTGTGGAGAGAGAGTGAGGAACAGGATTGTGTGGAGAGAGAGAGAGTGGAACAGGATTGTGTGGAGAGAGAGAGTGGAACAGGATTGTGTGGAGAGAGAGAGTGGAACAGGATTGTGTGGAGAGAGAGAGTGGAACAGCATTGTGTGGAGAGAGAGAGAGTGGAACAGGATTGTTTGGAGAGAGAGAGTGTGGAACAGGATTGTGTGGAGAGAGAGAGAGTGGAACAGGATTGTGTGGAGAGAGAGAGTGGAACACGATTGTGTGGAGATAGAGAGAGTGGAACGGGATTGTGTGGAGAGAGAGAGTGGAACAGGATTGTGTGGAGAGAGAGGGTGGAACAGGATTTTGTGGAGAATGAGAGTGGACGGACTGTGTGGAGAGAGAGAGTGGAACAGGATTGTGTGGAGAGAGAGAGAGTGGAACAGGATTGTGCGGAGAGAGAGAGTGTAGAACAGGATTGTGTGGAGAGAGTGTGTGAATCAGGGTTTTATGGATAGAGAGAGAGTGGAACAGGATTGTGTGGAGAGAGAGAGTGGAACAGCATTGTGTGGAGAGAGAGAGAGTGGAACGGGATTGTGTGCAGAGAGAGAGTGTGGAACAGGATTGTGTGGAGAGAGAGTGTGAATCAGGGTTTTATGGATAGAGAGAGAGTGGAACAGGATTGTGTGGAGAGAGAGAGTGGAACAGGATTGTGTGGAGAGAGAGAGTTTTGAACAGGATTGTGTGGAGAGAGAGTCTGAATCAGGGTTTTATGGATAGAGAGAGAGTGGAACAGGATTGTGTGGAGAGAGAGAGTGGAACAGGATTGTGTGAAGAGAGAGAGTGGAACAGGATTTTGTGGAGAGAGAGAGAGGAACAGGATTGTGTGGAGAGAGAGAGAGAGTGGAACAGGATTGTGTAGAGAGAGAGAGAGTGGAACTGGATTGTGTGGATAGCGAGAGAGTGGAACAGGATTGTGTGGAGAGAGAGAATGTGGAACAGGATTGTGTGGAGAGAGAGAGTGGAACAGGATTGTGTGGAGAGAGAGAATGTGGAACAGGAATGTGTGCAAGTGGAGAAGTGGAACTGGATTGTGTGGAGAGCGAGAGAGTGGAACAGGATTGTGTGGAGAGAGAGAATGTGGAACAGTTTTGTGTGGAGAGAGAGAGTGGAACAGGATTGTGTGGAGAGAGAGAGTGGATCAGGATTGTGTGGAGAGAGAGAGAGTGGAACAGGATTGTGTGGAGAGAGAGAGTGGATCTGGATTGTGTGGGGAGAGAGAGAGTCGAACACGATTGTGCGGAGAGAGGAAGTGGAAAAGGATTGTGTGGAGAGAGATAGTGGAACAGGATTGCGTGGAGAGAGAGAGAGTGGAACAGGATTGTGTGGAGAGAGTGAGTGTGGAACAGCATTGTGTGGAGAGAGTGTGAATCAGGGTTTTATGGATAGAGAGAGAGTGGAACAGGATTGCTTGGAGAGAGAGAGCGTGGAACAGGATTGTGTGGAGAGAGAGAGAGTGGAACGGGATTGTGTGGAGAGAGAGAGTGTGGAACAGGATTGTCTGGAGAGAGAGTGTGAAACAGGGTTTTATGGATAGAGAGAGAGTGGAACAGGATTGTGTGGAGAGAGAGAGTGCAACAGGATTGTGTGGACAGAGAGAGTGGAACAGGATTTTGTGGAGAGAGAGAGTGGAACAGGATTGTGTGTAGAGAGAGAATGTGGAACAGGATTGTGTGGGGAGTTAGAGGGGAACAGGATTGTGTGGAGAGGGAGAGAGAGTGGAACAGGATTGTGTGTAGACAGAGAATGTGGAACAGGATTGTGTGGAGAGAGAGTGTGGAACAGGATTGTGTGGAGAGAGAGAGAGAGTGGAACAGGATTGTGTGGAAATAGAGCGAGTGGAACAGGATTGTGTGGAGAGAGAGAGTGGAACAGGATTGTGTGGAGATAGAGAGAGTGGAACAGGATTGTGTGGAGAGAGATAGAGTGGAACAGGATTGTGTGGAGAGAGAGAATGTGGAACAAGATTGTGTGGAGAGAGAGAGTGGAACAGGAATGTCTGGAGAGAGAGAATGTGGAACAGGAATGTGTGGAAGTAGAGAGAGTGGAACAGGATTTGGTGGAGAGAGAGAGAGTGGAACAGGATTGTGTGGAGAGAGAGAGAGTGGAACACGATTCTGTGGAGAGAGAGGCAGTGGAACAGGATTGTGTGGAGAGAGTGGAACAGGATTGTGTGGAGAGAGAGAGAGTGGAACAGGATTGTGTGGAGAGAGAGAGAGTGGAACAGTATTTTGTGGAGAGAGAGAGTGGGACAGGATTGTGTGTAGAGAGAGAATGTGGAACAGGATTGTGTGGAGAGAGAGAGTGGAACAGGATTGTGTGGAGAGAGAGAGTGGAACAGGATTGTGTGGAGAGAGACAGAGTGGACCAGGATTGTGTGGAGAGAGAGAATGTGGAACATGATTGTGTGGAGAGAGAGAGTGGAAAATGATTGTGTGGAGAGAGAGAATGTGGAACAGGAATGTGTGGAAGTAGAGAGAGTGGAACAGGATTGTGTGGAGAAAGAGAGAGTGGAACAGGATTGTGTGGAGAGAGAGAGAGTGGAACAGGATTGTGTGGAGAGAGATAGAGTGGAACAGGTTTGTGTGGAGAGATAGAATGGAACAGGATTGTGTGGAGAGAGAGAGAGTGGAACAGGATAGTGTGGAGTGAGACAGTGCAACAGGATTGTGTGGAGAGAGAGAGAGTGGAACAGGATTGTGTGGAGAGAGAGAGTGGAACAGGATTGTGTGGAGAGAGAGAGTGGGACAGGAATGTGTGGAGAGAAAGAGAGTGGAACAGGAGTATGTGGAGAGAGAGAGAGAGAGTGGAACAGGATTGTGTGGAGAGATAGAGTGGAACAGGATTGTGTGGAGAGAGAGAGTAGAACAGGATTGTGTGGAGAGAGAGAGAGTGGAACAGGATTGTGTGGAGAGAGAGAGTGGAACAGGATTGTGTGGAGAGAGAGAGTGGGACAGGAATGTGTGGAGAGAAAGAGAGTGGAACAGGAGTATGTGGAGAGAGAGAGAGAGAGTGGAACAGGATTGTGTGGAGAGATAGAGTGGAACAGAATTGTGTGGGAGAGAGAGAGAGTGGAACAGGATTTTGTGGAGAGAGAGAGAGTGGAATAGGATTGTGTGGAGAGAGAGAGTGTGGAACAGGATTGTGTGGACAAAGAGTGTGAATCAGGGATTTATGGATAGAGAGAGCGTGGAACAGGATTGTGTGGAGAGAGAGAGTGGAACAGGAGTGTGTGGGGCGAGAGAGAGTGGAACAGGATTGTGTGGAGAGAGAGAGTGGAACAGGATTTTGTGGAGAATGAGAGTGGACGGACTGTGTGGAGTGAGAGAGAGGAAGAGGTTTTTGTGGAGAGAGAGAGTGGAACAGGGTTGTGTGTAGAGAGAGAATGTGGAACAGGATTGAGTGGAGAGAGAGAGTGGAACACGATTGTGTGGAGAGAGAGAGTGCAACAGGATTGTGTGGAGAGAGAGAGATTGGAACAGGATAGTGTGGAGAGAGAGAGAGTGGAACAGGATTGTGTGGAGAGAGAGAGCGGAACAGGATTCTGTGGAGAGTGAGAGAGTGGAACAGGATTGTGTGGAGAGAGAGAGTGGAACAGGATTGTGTGGAGAGAGAGAGAGTGGAACAGGATTGTGTGGAGAGAGAGAGAGTGGAACAGGATTTTGTGGAGAGAGAGAGACTGGAACAGGATTGTGTGTAGAGAGAGAATGTGGAACAGGATTGTGTGGAGAGAGAGATAGTGGAACAGGATTGTGTGGAGAGAGAGAGAGTGGAACAGGATTGTGTGTAGAGGGAGAGAGAGTGGAACAGGATTGTGTGGAGAGAGAGAGTGGAACAGGATTGTGTGGAGAGAGAGATTGGAACAGGATTGTGTGGAGAGAGAGAATGTGGAACAAGATTGTGTGGAGAGAGAGAGTGGAACAGGAATGTCTGGAGAGAGAGAATGTGGAACAGGAATGTGTGGAAGTAGAGAGAGTGGAACAGGATTTGGTGGAGAGAGAGAGAGTGGAACAGGATTGTGTGGAGAGAGAGAGAGTGGAACACGATTCTGTGGAGAGAGAGACAGTGGAACAGGATTGTGTGGAGAGAGTGGAACAGGATTGTGTGGAGAGAGAGAGAGTGGAACAGGATTGTGTGGAGAGAGAGAGAGTGGAACAGTATTTTGTGGAGAGAGAGAGTGGGACAGGATTGTGTGTAGAGAGAGAATGTGGAACAGGATTGTGTGGAGAGAGAGAGTGGAACAGGATTGTGTGGAGAGAGAGAGTGGAACAGGATTGTGTGGAGAGAGAGAGAGTGGACCAGGATTGTGTGGAGAGAGAGAATGTGGAACATGATTGTGTGGAGAGAGAGAGTGGAAAATGATTGTGTGGAGAGAGAGAATGTGGAACAGGAATGTGTGGAAGTAGAGAGAGTGGAACAGGATTGTGTGGAGAAAGAGAGAGTGGAACAGGATTGTGTGGAGAGAGAGAGAGTGGAACAGGATTGTGTGGAGAGAGATAGAGTGGAACAGGTTTGTGTGGAGAGATAGAATGGAACAGGATTGTGTGGAGAGAGAGAGAGTGGAACAGGATAGTGTGGAGTGAGACAGTGCAACTGGATTGTGTGGAGAGAGAGAGAGTGGAACAGGATTGTGTGGAGAGAGAGAGTGGAACAGGATTGTGTGGAGAGAGAGAGTGGGACAGGAATGTGTGGAGAGAAAGAGAGTGGAACAGGAGTATGTGGAGAGAGAGAGAGAGAGTGGAACAGGATTGTGTGGAGAGATAGAGTGGAACAGGATTGTGTGGAGAGAGAGATTAGAACAGGATTGTGTGGAGAGAGAGAGAGTGGAACAGGATTGTGTGGAGAGAGAGAGTGGAACAGGATTGTGTGGAGAGAGAGAGTGGGACAGGAATGTGTGGAGAGAAAGAGAGTGGAACAGGAGTATGTGGAGAGAGAGAGAGAGTGGAACAGGATTGTGTGGAGAGATAGAGTGGAACAGAATTGTGTGGAGAGAGAGAGAGTGGAACAGGATTTTGTGGAGAGAGAGAGATTGGAATAGGATTGTGTGGAGAGAGAGAGTGTGGAACAGGATTGTGTGGACAAAGAGTGTGAATCAGGGATTTATGGATAGAGAGAGAGTGGAACAGGATTGTGTGGAGAGAGAGAGTGGAACAGGAGTGTGTGGGGCGAGAGAGAGTGGAACAGGATTGTGTGGAGAGAGAGAGTGGAACAGGATTTTGTGGAGAATGAGAGTGGACGGACTGTGTGGAGTGAGAGAGAGGAAGAGGTTTTTGTGGAGAGAGAGAGTGGAACAGGGTTGTGTGTAGAGAGAGAATGTGGAACAGGATTGAGTGGAGAGAGAGAGTGGAACACGATTGTGTGGAGAGAGAGAGTGCAACAGGATTGTGTGGAGAGAGAGAGATTGGAACAGGATTGTGTGGAGAGAGAGAGAGTGGAACAGGATTGTGTGGAGAGAGAGAGAGTGGAACAGGATTTTGTGGAGAGAGAGAGACTGGAACAGGATTGTGTGTAGAGAGAGAATGTGGAACAGGATTGTGTGGAGAGAGAGATAGTGGAACAGGATTGTGTGGAGAGAGAGAGAGTGGAACAGGATTTTGTGGAGAGAGAGAGTGGAACAGGATTGTGTGGAGAGAGAGAGTGGAACAGGATTGTGTGTAGAGGGAGAGAGAGTGGAACAGGATTGTGTGGAGAGAGAGAGTGGAACAGGATTGTGAGGAGTGAGATAGAGTGGAACAGGATTGTGTGGAGAGAGAGAGTGGAACAGGATTGTGTGGAGAGAGAGATTGGAACAGGATTGTGTTGAGTGAGAGAGTGGAACAGGATTGTGTGGAGAGAGAGAGAGTGGACCAGGATTGTGTGGAGAGAGAGAGAGTGGAACAGGATTGTGTGGAGAGAGAGAGTGTGGAACAGTACTGTGTGGAGAGAGAGAGAGTGGAACAGGATTGTGTGGAGAGAGAGAGAGTGGAACAGGATTGTGTGGAGAGAGAGAGAGTGGAACAGGATTGTGTGGAGAGAGAGAGAGTGGAACAGGATTGTGTGGAGAGAGTGAATGTGGAACAGGAATGTGTGGAAGTTGAGAAGTGAACAGGATTTGGTGGAGAGAGAGAGAGAGTGGAACAGGATTGTGTTTAGAGAGAGAGAGTGGAACAGGATTTTGTGGAGAGAGAGAGTGGAACAGGACTGAGTGAAGAGAGAGAGAGTGTGGAAGAGGATTGTGTGGAGAGAGAGAGAGTGGAACAGGATTGTGTGGAGAGAGAGAGAGTGGAACAGGACTGAGTGAAGAGAGAGAGAGTGGAACATGTTTCTGCGGAGAATGAGGGTGGAACAGGATTTTGTGGAGAGAGAGAGTGTGGAACAGGATTGTGTGGAGAGAGAGAGTGGAACAGGATTGTGTGGAGAGAGAGAATGTGGAACAGGAATGTGTGGAAGTAGAGGGAGTGGAACAGGATTGTGTGGAGAGGGAGTGAGTGGAATAGGATTGTGTGGAGAGAGAGAGTGGAACAGGATTGTGTGGAGAGAGAGAGAGTGGAACAGGATTGTGTGGAGAGAGAGAGTGGAACAGGATTGTGTGGAGAGAGAGAGTGGAACAGGATTGTGTGGAGAAAGAAAGTGGAACAGGATTGTGTGGAGAGAGAGAGAGTGGAACAGGATTGTTTGGAGAGAGAGAGTGTGGAACCGGATTGTGTGGAGAGAGAGCGAGTGGAACAGTATTGTGTGGAGAGAGAGAGTGGAACAGGATTGTGTGGAGATAGAGAGAGTGGAACATGATTGTGTGGAGAGAGAGAGAGTGGAACAGGATTGTGTGGAGAGAGAGTGTGGAACAGGATTTTGTGGAGAATGAGAGTGGACGGACTGTGTGGAGAGAGAGAGTGGAACAGGATTTTGTGGAGAGAGAGAGAGTGGAACAGGATTGTGTGGAGACAGAGAGTGTGGTACAGGATTGTGTGGAGAGAGAGTGTGAATCAGGGTTTTATGGATAGAGAGAGAGTGGAATAGGATTGTGTGGAGAGAGAGAGTGGAACAGGATTGTGTGGAGAGAGAGAGAGAGTGGAACAGGATTGTGTGGAGAGAGAGAGAGTGGAACTGGATTGTGTGGAGAGCGAGAGAGTGGAACAGGATTGTGTGGAGAGTGAGAATGTGGAACAGGATTGTGTGGAGAGAGAGAGTGGAACAGGATTGTGTGGAGAGAGAGAATGTGGAACAGGAATGTGTGGAACTGGAGAGAGTGGAACTGGATTGTGTGGAGAGCGAGAGAGTGGAACAGGATTGTGTGGAGAGAGAGAATGTGGAACAGTTTTGTGTGGAGAGAGAGAGTGGAACAGGATTGTGTGGAGAGAGAGAGTGGATCAGGATTGTGTGGAGAGAGAGAGAGTGGAACAGGTTTGTGTGGAGAGATAGAATGGAACAGGATTGTGTGGAGAGAGAGAGAGTGGAACAGGATAGTGTGGAGTGAGACAGTGCAACTGGATTGTGTGGAGAGAGAGAGAGTGGAACAGGATTGTGTGGAGAGAGAGAGTGGAACAGGATTGTGTGGAGAGAGAGAGTGGGACAGGAATGTGTGGAGAGAAAGAGAGTGGAACAGGAGTATGTGGAGAGAGAGAGAGAGAGTGGAACAGGATTGTGTGGAGAGATAGAGTGGAACAGGATTGTGTGGAGAGAGAGATTAGAACAGGATTGTGTGGAGAGAGAGAGAGTGGAACAGGATTGTGTGGAGAGAGAGAGTGGAACAGGATTGTGTGGAGAGAGAGAGTGGGACAGGAATGTGTGGAGAGAAAGAGAGTGGAACAGGAGTATGTGGAGAGAGAGAGAGAGTGGAACAGGATTGTGTGGAGAGATAGAGTGGAACAGAATTGTGTGGAGAGAGAGAGAGTGGAACAGGATTTTGTGGAGAGAGAGAGAGTGGAATAGGATTGTGTGGAGAGAGAGAGTGTGGAACAGGATTGTGTGGACCAAGAGTGTGAATCAGGGATTTATGGATAGAGAGAGAGTGGAACAGGATTGTGTGGAGAGAGAGAGTGGAACAGGAGTGTGTGGGGCGAGAGAGAGTGGAACAGGATTGTGTGGAGAGAGAGAGTGGAACAGGATTTTGTGGAGAATGAGAGTGGACGGACTGTGTGGAGTGAGAGAGAGGAAGAGGTTTTTGTGGAGAGAGAGAGTGGAACAGGGTTGTGTGTAGAGAGAGAATGTGGAACAGGATTGAGTGGAGAGAGAGAGTGGAACACGATTGTGTGGAGAGAGAGAGTGCAACAGGATTGTGTGGAGAGAGAGAGATTGGAACAGGATTGTGTGGAGAGAGAGAGAGTGGAACAGGATTGTGTGGAGAGAGAGAGAGTGGAACAGGATTTTGTGGAGAGAGAGAGACTGGAACAGGATTGTGTGTAGAGAGAGAATGTGGAACAGGATTGTGTGGAGAGAGAGATAGTGGAACAGGATTGTGTGGAGAGAGAGAGAGTGGAACAGGATTTTGTGGAGAGAGAGAGTGGAACAGGATTGTGTGGAGAGAGAGAGTGGAACAGGATTGTGTGTAGAGGGAGAGAGAGTGGAACAGGATTGTGTGGAGAGAGAGAGTGGAACAGGATTGTGAGGAGTGAGATAGAGTGGAACAGGATTGTGTGGAGAGAGAGAGTGGAACAGGATTGTGTGGAGAGAGAGATTGGAACAGGATTGTGTTGAGTGAGAGAGTGGAACAGGATTGTGTGGAGAGAGAGAGAGTGGACCAGGATTGTGTGGAGAGAGAGAGAGTGGAACAGGATTGTGTGGAGAGAGAGAGTGTGGAACAGTACTGTGTGGAGAGAGAGAGAGTGGAACAGGATTGTGTGGAGAGAGAGAGAGTGGAACAGGATTGTGTGGAGAGAGAGAGAGTGGAACAGGATTGTGTGGAGAGAGAGAGAGTGGAACAGGATTGTGTGGAGAGAGTGAATGTGGAACAGGAATGTGTGGAAGTTGAGAAGTGAACAGGATTTGGTGGAGAGAGAGAGAGAGTGGAACAGGATTGTGTTTAGAGAGAGAGAGTGGAACAGGATTTTGTGGAGAGAGAGAGTGGAACAGGACTGAGTGAAGAGAGAGAGAGTGTGGAAGAGGATTGTGTGGAGAGAGAGAGAGTGGAACAGGATTGTGTGGAGAGAGAGAGAGTGGAACAGGACTGAGTGAAGAGAGAGAGAGTGGAACATGTTTCTGCGGAGAATGAGGGTGGAACAGGATTTTGTGGAGAGAGAGAGTGTGGAACAGGATTGTGTGGAGAGAGAGAGTGGAACAGGATTGTGTGGAGAGAGAGAATGTGGAACAGGAATGTGTGGAAGTAGAGGGAGTGGAACAGGATTGTGTGGAGAGGGAGTGAGTGGAATAGGATTGTGTGGAGAGAGAGAGTGGAACAGGATTGTGTGGAGAGAGAGAGAGTGGAACAGGATTGTGTGGAGAGAGAGAGTGGAACAGGATTGTGTGGAGAGAGAGAGTGGAACAGGATTGTGGGGAGAAAGAAAGTGGAACAGGATTTTGTGGAGAGAGAGAGAGTGGAACAGGATTGTTTGGAGAGAGAGAGTGTGGAACCGGATTGTGTGGAGAGAGAGCGAGTGGAACAGTATTGTGTGGAGAGAGAGAGTGGAACAGGATTGTGTGGAGATAGAGAGAGTGGAACATGATTGTGTGGAGAGAGAGAGAGTGGAACAGGATTGTGTGGAGAGAGAGTGTGGAACAGGATTTTGTGGAGAATGAGAGTGGACGGACTGTGTGGAGAGAGAGAGTGGAACAGGATTTTGTGGAGAGAGAGAGAGTGGAACAGGATTGTGTGGAGACAGAGAGTGTGGTACAGGATTGTGTGGAGAGAGAGTGTGAATCAGGGTTTTATGGATAGAGAGAGAGTGGAATAGGATTGTGTGGAGAGAGAGAGTGGAACAGGATTGTGTGGAGAGAGAGAGAGAGTGGAACAGGATTGTGTGGAGAGAGAGAGAGTGGAACTGGATTGTGTGGAGAGCGAGAGAGTGGAACAGGATTGTGTGGAGAGTGAGAATGTGGAACAGGATTGTGTGGAGAGAGAGAGTGGAACAGGATTGTGTGGAGAGAGAGAATGTGGAACAGGAATGTGTGGAACTGGAGAGAGTGGAACTGGATTGTGTGGAGAGCGAGAGAGTGGAACAGGATTGTGTGGAGAGAGAGAATGTGGAACAGTTTTGTGTGGAGAGAGAGAGTGGAACAGGATTGTGTGGAGAGAGAGAGTGGATCAGGATTGTGTGGAGAGAGAGAGAGTGGAACAGGATTGTGTGGAGAGAGAGAGTGGATCAGGATTGTGTGGAGAGAGAGAGAGTCGAACAGGATTGTGCGGAGAGAGGAAGTGGAAAAGGATTGTGTGGAGAGAGAGAGTTGAACAGGATTGTGTGGAGAGAGATGAGTGGAACAGGATTGTGTGGAGAGAGAGAGTGTGGAACAGCATTGTGTGGAGAGAGTGTGAATCAGGGTTTTATGGATAGAGAGAGAGTGGAACAGGATTGTTTGGAGAGAGAGAGTGGAACAGGATTGTGTGGAGAGAGAGTGAGTGGAACGGGATTGTGTGGAGAGAGAGAGTGTGGAACAGGATTGTCTGGAAAGAGAGTGTGAAACAGGCTTTTATGAATAGAGAGAGAGTGGAACAGGATTGTGTGGAGAGAGAGAGTGGAACAGGATTGTGTGGAGAGAGAGAGTGGAACAGGATTGTGTGGAGAGAGAGAGAGTGGAACAGGATTGTGTGGAAATAGTGTGAGTGGAACAGGATTGTGTGGAGAGAGAGAGTAGAACAGGATTGTGTGGAGAGAGAGAGTGGAACAGGATTGTGTGGAGAGAGAGAGAGTGGAACAGGATTGTGTGGAGAGAGAGAATGTGGAACAGGATTGTGTGGAGAGAGAGAGTAGAAAAGGAATGTCTGGAGAGAGAGAATGTGGATCAGGAATGTGTGGAAGTAAAGAGAGTGGAACATTATTTGGTGGAGAGAGAGAGAGTGGAACAGGATTGTGTGGAGAGAGAGAGAGTGGAGCACGATTCTGTGGAGAGAGAGACAGTGGAACAGGATTGTGTGGAGAGAGTGGAACAGGATTGTGTGGAGAGAGAGAGAGTGGAACAGGATTGTGTGGAGAGAGAGAGAGTGGAACAGTATTTTGTGGAGAGAGAGAGTGGAACAGGATTGTGTGTAGAGAGAGAATGTGGAACAGGATTGTGTGGAGAGAGAGAGTGGAACAGGATTGTGTGGAGAGAGAGAGTGGAACAGGATTGTGTGGAGAGAGAGAGAGTGAACCAGGATTGTGTGGAGAGAGAGAATGTGGAACATGATTGTGTGGAGAGAGAGATTGGAAAAGGATTGTGTGGAGAGAGAGAATGTGGAACAGGAATTTGTGGAAGTAGAGAGAGTGGAACAGGATTGTGTGGAGAAAGAGAGAGCGGAACAGGATTGTGTGGAGAGAGAGAGTGGAACAGGATTGTGTGGAGAGAGATAGAGTGGAACAGGATTGTGTGGAGAGAGAGAGTGGAACAGGATTGTGTGGAGAGAGAGAGAGTGGAACAGGATAGTGTGGAGTGAGACAGTGCAACAGGATTGTGTGGAGAGAGAGAGAGTGGAACAGGATTGTGTGGAGAGAGAGAGTGGAACAGGATTGTGTGGAGAGAGCGAGTGGAACAGGATTGTGTGGAGAGAGAGAGTGGGACAGGATTGTGTGGATAGAAAGAGATTGGAACAGGAGTGTGTGGAGAGAGAGAGAGAGAGTGGAACAGGATTGTGTGGAGAGATAGAGTAGAACAGGATTGTGTGGAGAGAGAGAGTAGAACAGGATTGTGTGGAGAGAGAGAGAGTGGAACAGGATTGTTTGGAGAGATTGGGTGTGAAACAGGATTGTGTGCAGAGAGAGAGGGAGAGTGGATCAGGATTGTGTGGAGAGAGAGAGTGGAACAGGATTGTATGGAGAGAGAGAGAGTGGAACAGGATTGTGTGGACAGAGAGAGTGGAACAGGATTGTGTGGAGAGAGAGAGTGGAACTGGATTGTGTGGAGAGCGAGAGAGTGGAACAGGATTGTGTGGAGAGTGAGAATGTGGAACAGGATTGTGTGGAGAGAGAGAGTGGAACAGGATTGTGTGGAGAGAATGTGGAACAGGAATGTGTGGAACTGGAGAGAGTGGAACTGGATTGTGTGGAGAGCGAGAGAGTGGAACAGGATTGTGTGGAGAGAGAGAATGTGGAACAGTTTTGTGTGGAGAGAGAGAGTGGAACAGGATTGTGTGGAGAGAGAGAGTGGATCAGGAATGTGTGGAGAGAGAGAGAGTGGAACAGGATTGTGTGGAGAGAGAGAGTGGATCAGGATTGTGTGGAGAGAGAGAGAGTCGAACAGGATTGTGCGGAGAGAGGAAGTGGAAAAGGATTGTGTGGAGAGAGAGAGTTGAACAGGATTGTGTGGAGAGAGATGAGTGGAACAGGATTGTGTGGAGAGAGAGAGTGTGGAACAGCATTGTGTGGAGAGAGTGTGAATCAGGGTTTTATGGATAGAGAGAGAGTGGAACAGGATTGTTTGGAGAGAGAGAGTGGAACAGGATTGTGTGGAGAGAGAGTGAGTGGAACGGGATTGTGTGGAGAGAGAGAGTGTGGAACAGGATTGTCTGGAAAGAGAGTGTGAAACAGGCTTTTATGAATAGAGAGAGAGTGGAACAGGATTGTGTGGAGAGAGAGAGTGGAACAGGATTGTGTGGAGAGAGAGAGTGGAACAGGATTGTGTGGAGAGAGAGAGAGAGTGGAACAGGATTGTGTGGAAATAGTGTGAGTGGAACAGGATTGTGTGGAGAGAGAGAGTGGAACAGGATTGTGTGGAGAGAGAGAGTGGAACAGGATTGTGTGGAGAGAGAGAGAGTGGAACAGGATTGTGTGGAGAGAGAGAATGTGGAACAGGATTGTGTGGAGAGAGAGAGTGGAAAAGGAATGTCTGGAGAGAGAGAATGTGGATCAGGAATGTCTGGAAGTAAAGAGAGTGGAACATTATTTGGTGGAGAGAGAGAGAGTGGAACAGGATTGTGTGGAGAGAGAGAGAGTGGAGCACGATTCTGTGGAGAGATAGACAGTGGAACAGGATTGTGTGGAGAGAGTGGAACAGGATTGTGTGGAGAGAGAGAGAGTGGAACAGGATTGTGTGGAGAGAGAGAGAGTGGAACAGTATTTTGTGGAGAGAGAGAGTGGAACAGGATTGTGTGTAGAGAGAGAATGTGGAACAGGATTGTGTGGAGAGAGAGAGTGGAACAGGATTGTGTGGAGAGAGAGAGTGGAACAGGATTGTGTGGAGAGAGAGAGAGTGAACCAGGATTGTGTGGAGAGAGAGAATGTGGAACATGATTGTGTGGAGAGAGAGATTGGAAAAGGATTGTGTGGAGAGAGAGAATGTGGAACAGGAATTTGTGGAAGTAGAGAGAGTGGAACAGGATTGTGTGGAGAAAGAGAGAGCGGAACAGGATTGTGTGGAGAGAGAGAGTGGAACAGGATTGTGTGGAGAGAGATAGAGTGGAACAGGATTGTGTGGAGAGAGAGAGTGGAACAGGATTGTGTGGAGAGAGAGAGAGTGGAACAGGATAGTGTGGAGTGAGACAGCGCAACAGGATTGTGTGGAGAGAGAGAGTGGAACAGGATTGTGTGGAGAGAGCGAGTGGAACAGGATTGTGTGGAGAGAGAGAGTGGGACAGGATTGTGTGGATAGAAAGAGATTGGAACAGGAGTGTGTGGAGAGAGAGAGAGAGAGTGGAACAGGATTGTGTGGAGAGATAGAGTAGAACAGGATTGTGTGGAGAGAGAGAGTAGAACAGGATTGTGTGGAGAGAGAGAGAGTGGAACAGGATTGTTTGGAGAGATTGGGTGTGAATCAGGATTGTGTGCAGAGAGAGAGGGAGAGTGGATCAGGATTGTGTGGAGAGAGAGAGTGGAACAGGATTGTATGGAGAGAGAGAGAGTGGAACAGGATTGTGTGGAGAGAGAGAGTGGAACAGGATTGTGTGGAGAGAGAGAGTGGACAGGATTCTGTGGAGAGAGAGAGAGAAAGGAACAGGATTGTGTTGGAGAGAGAGAGAGAGTGGAACAGGATAGTGTGGAGAGGGAGAGAGTGGAACAGGATTGTGTGGAGAGAGAGAGTGGAACAGGATTGTGTGGAGAGAGAGAGTGGAACAGGATTGTGTGGAGAGAGAGAGTTGAGCAGGATTGTGTGGAGAGAGAGAGAGAGAGTGGAGCAGGATTGTGTGGAGAGAGAGAGAGAGTGGAACAGGATTGTGTGGAGAGAGAGAGAGTGGAACAGGATTGTGTGGAGAGAGAGAGAGTTGAACAGGATTGTGTGGAGAGAGAGAGTGGAACAGGATTGTTTGGATAGAGAGAGTGCAACAGGATTGTGTGGAGAGAGAGAGAGTGGAACTGGATTGTGTGGAGAGAGAGAGAGTGGATCAGGATTGTATGGAGAGAGAGAGAGTGGAAAAGGGTTGTGTGGAGAGAGAGAGTGGAACAGGATTGTGTGGAGAGAGAGAGAGTGGAACAGGATTGTGTGGAGAGAGAGAGTGGAACAGGATTGTGTGGAGAGAGAGAGAGTGGAACTGGATTGTGTGGAGAGAGAAAGTGGAAAAGGATTGTGAGGAGAGAGAGAGTGGAACAGGATTGTGTGGAGAGAGAGAGAGTGGAACAGGATTATGTGGAGAGAGAGAGTGTGGAACAGGATTGTGGGGAGACAGAGAGTTCAACAGGATTGTGTGGAGAGAGAGAGTGGAACAGGATTGTGTGAAGAGAGAGTGGAAGATGTTTGTGCGGAGAATGAGAGTGGAACAGGATTGTGTGGAGAGAGAGAGAGAGTGGAACAGGATTGTGTGGAGAGAGAGAGAGTGGACCAGGATTGTGTGGAGTTAGAGAGTGGAACAGGATTGTGTGGAGATAGAGAGAGTGGAACAGGATTGTGTGGAGAGAGAGATAGTGGAACAGGATTGTGTGGAGAGAGAGATAGTTGAACAGGATTTTGTGGAGAATGCGAGTGGACGGACTGTGTGGAGATAGAGAGTGGAACAGGATTGTGTGGAGAGAGAGAGAGTGGAACAGGATTGTGTGGAGAGAGAGAGTGTGGAACAGGACTGTGTGGAGAGAGAGTGTGAATCAGGGTTTATGGATAGAGAGAGAGTGGAACAGGATTTTTTGGAGAGAGAGAGTGGAACAGGATTGTGTGGAGAGAGAGAGAGTGGAACGGGATTGTGTGGAGAGAGAGAGTGTGGAACAGGATTGTGTGGAGAGAGAGTGTGAATCAGGGATTTATGGATAGAGAGAAAGTGGAACAGGATTGTGTGGAGAGAGAGAGTGGAACAGGATTGTGTGGAGTGAGAGAGTGGAACATGATTTTGTGGAGTAGACAGAGTGGAACAGGATTGTGTGTAGACAGAGAATGTGGAGCAGGATTGTGTGGAGAGAGAGAGTGGAACAGGATTGTGTGGAGAGAGAGAGAGAGTGGAACAGGATTGTGTGGAAATAGAGAGAGTGGAACAAGATTGTGTGGAGAGAGAGAGTGGAACAGGATTGTGTGGAGAGAGAGAGAGTGGAACAGGATTGTGTGGAGAAAGAGAGAGAGTGGAACAGGATTGTGTGGAGAGAGAGATTGTGGAACAGGATTGTGTGGAGAGAGAGAGTGGAACTGGACTGTGTGGAGAGAGAGAATGTGGAACAGGAATGTGTAGAAGTAGAGAGAGTGGAACAGGATTTGGTGGAGAGAGAGAGAGTGGAACAGGATTGTGTGGAGAGAGAGAGTTGAACAGGATTCTGTGGAGAGAGAGAGAGTGGAACAGGATTGTGTGGAGAGAGTGGAACCGGATTGCGTGAGAGAGAGAGTGGAACAGGATTGTGTGGAGAGAGAGAGAGTGGAAAAGGATTTTGTGGAGAGAGAGAGTGGGACCAG